>NC_064290.1:19788805-19852989 GCF_019186545.1 Solanum stenotomum
CCCCCCGCCCCCTCACCCACCCCCTACCACCCCCTACCCCCCAAAAAAAAATTTAAGTTTGTTTCTAAAAAATATTTTCAATTTCAAAAAATATTTTCTACTCTAATAAAAATAAAAGATATTTCTCAAAAATATTTTTCATTCATAAATCAAACACTAAAAATCTTTTCCGAAAAATATTTTCTACTCACCAATCAAACATGAAAAATAAGTCAAAAATCAACTTGTTTTCCAAGAAAACATTTTCTAGGAAAACATTTTCCTTCATACCAAACACACCCCTTATCCAGTAGAAATTGTTGCAAAAGTATATTTATGGCTATGAAAATGAGTACGTATTAACTATCTAGATAGGCTTCTCTTTTAAAGTTTAGTTATTCCATTTTCCTTTTTTGCATCAATTTTTGTTGATCTGTCTAGTTTACTTACAAAAAATATTGTAATTGTATAATTGAGCAACTTTCACTATCTTTCTTGATATAAGAAGATAGATATAAACCTTACAAATTTCTAGTTTAAAAGTGTGAGAAAATCTCTCTATTTATAAACAACAAAGGGATATAGATTTTCTAATTTTAATTTGACATGAAATTTCAAAAAATAAAGAAGACTTTTAATACAAGGATATGTAAAATATATAAAAATATTTTGTAACTTTTTGGTCTTACAGATGTGCCCCCACCCCCACCCAAAAAAAGAACATTCAATATTAAACTGCAAAAAAGTAAAAATACAACAAATAAATTGGAAACGGAGGAGTACCTATTAAATCTAGTTTGGAATCTTCAAAAAAGTTGTCGATCAAATCAGTTTTCTCCAAACAATTTGCGACTTACACAGCTCGAACACTAAGTTATAGTGTTTGCAACAGAAAATCATTGAAGTTCTTTTCAAGTAGAAGTTGTTGCATAAGTATATTTATGGCTATAAAAATGAGTACATATTAATTATGTAGATAGTCTTTTTGTTTGAAGTTGAGTTATTCATTTCTCCTTTTTGCATCTATTTTTATTGATATGCCTAGTTTACGCACAAAAAAAATATTGTAATTGTATAATCAAACAATTCTCACAATCTTCCTCGTTTTAACAAGAATAATAGAAAACTTACAAAATTCTTAGTTTAAAAGTGTCATAAAACCTCTCTATTTATACACAATAAAGGATAGCATGAAAATGTGTTTATCGTGTCTTATTAGATAAGTCACAACCCTTAAGAAAATTCACAACTTTTTGGCAATGTCATAACTCATTGAAAAAGTTACAACTCTATAAAAAAATATCATAACCATTCGGAAAAGTCACTACCCATCAATGTGAAAAGTCGTCTGCTTTTAATATAATGTAGAAAAAATAAATAATAAATAAATATAATATAAATATAGAATATATACTAAATTGTGTTTTTTAAGTTGGGGTATTATAGTAATTTAACATTCAAGTTAGGGAGTTCATGCTTTTAGGGTAGTATAGATATAGATAGATAGATTTGTTTATTGCATTCATTTTTAGTTTGTTTGGTTTTAGTTCGTTTTTAATGATTTTATGGGCTTTGGCACTTTAGGTCAGCTCTTTGTGTACATTTTTAGCAGTTTATAATAGCTTCCGTATTGGGTCTTTTAATATTTTTTTAAGAAAGAAACAAAACTATCATTCTTCTAAATTAAAGAGTTCAAGTGGAATTTAGAATAACTTTTAAATTGTAATGAATGTTGGCTCACTCAGTTTCAACATATCATATAAAGTCCCCAATTAATTCGGATTCCGAGGGATACACTCTCTAACAAGATTTTCTTTATATCCAAGGCTCAAACTCGAGACCTCATGTTAAAGATGTTACAACCCAAAATGAATGTGATGAAACTTGTCTAATCCCACCAAGACAAGTCAACCTCCAATCCAAGCGAGTTCTCTCGAACCTTGACAAGCATAACAATGTAAAGAGTTAAAAATCATAATTAATCTACTCTCTCGAGCTAGATTTGTAGGATTGAATTTTGATTCACTCTCTCGAGATGAATCAACGATAACCCAATCACTACAATCATCAATCGATAGCCTTAATTCTAAAACATCTTCCTCAAGTAAACCTAGAACACTAATTTAGAATTGCATTTGCAACTACAATTCATAGATTGAAACACAACTATCAATCGAACAATTTTCAAAATAACAATTAAATCAGTAATTATGAATACTCATAAGCTAATTGAAGCAATTAATCACATAATCACACCCCAAAGAATGGGGATTTTAGCCACACATTATAAAAAGTAAGAAACGATTACCAACTATGTTGTCCATGAGCTGGGTAATGAATTCCGAGTCTTTACAATGCTTCAAATCAACTAACATTCAAAACCCAATTGAAATCTCTACTCAAAATTCTAAGAAAAGTGTTTGGAATAAAAAACTCAAGATAAAAGCTCTCAAACTCACAGAACAGTTCCTCACAATTTTCAGAACTTGAAGCTCTCTTCCAACCTTTTAAAATTTTGCATTTATACTCTTTCGAATTTGTCAGCTTGTGAACCAATCAGTGGTATTAGTCGAGCATCATCGACCAATTCAGCGATGCGGCAAGTGTCTTGCTCCATCACCTTCTTGACTTGCCTCAACACCATTGGGCTCCTATCACTTTAGGTGATTAGGATCGTGGTCGCCGACCTATTCGGTAGTTCGCTAATTCTCCCTTTTCCATCGCCAAGTTGGCTTTTCCCCAGGGCAGGAATGCTGTAACATTTGGCGAGCTGAAAGACCACTCAAAGGTTCACCGAGTGGTCTTGGCGATCACCATAATTGTTCTACTTCAACTTCTTCAGTTTTTTTGCTCCTTTTTGCCCGATAATGTCCTTGCCTTTCTCTTTTTCTTTCGTTGCTGCAAATCAACACTTTAACATCAGTTTAGAGCATAAATTAGGCATTGAGGAAACTAAATTTATGAAAATCAAGCCCTAAATGAGTTGAAATCTCCGACTCATCAACATCCCAACTAAAACTTTTGCTTGTCCTCAAGTAAAATCAATATCAATCAGTTCAATAAGGATGTCTACAAACAGTGCTACTCAAGAATCAACATGAATGCACACAAGAGATTCAAACTACTCATGCAATGTTCAATTGTGCACTCTAAGTTTCAAACTGTGACTAACCATCATCAAATAGTTCACAATGCTATCTTCAAATGCAGGTTCAAGCTCAACAAAAGAATTCGAATGCCCTCACATCAAGAATGATTCCGTACTCACACCAGGATCAACATTTTAGAATTTTGGGATAAAAAACAACTCTCACCCTCTCAAAGATAAAACATATGCATGAATTCTTCCAATAGGCTTGCCCGTATTTTCCAATCAACACGATGTTAGACTCAATAAAAATCACAAATGTATTTCAAGGCATGTAACGGGGTTGAGGGTAAAAGTATGATCATTGTTGGCTTAGTGACTTATACTTTCATGTAGCACGGCCTGCATTTCATTCTTTTTCCCTTTCTTTCACTTTTTTCAATGTTCACAATCCACCCTATTTCTTTTTATTGGATACCCCATTCCTTTTTTTTCACATTGCACACACTTTATTTCAACAATTGTTTTCTTTTTCGATCTTCTTCTTCTTTCACTTTTCTCTTTTTTTATAGGGAGGGGTTCCATCTTTTTCAACATGATTCTTCAAGGGTAAATTTCTCAAGCTTCATGACTCTCCTTCTTTTTCACCACACCCCCAACTTAGACTTTTGGCCTGAGTTGGCTATTCAAAATGACCAATGCTTAATGAAGATTTTAGGTGGGAAGGAAAGAGGTCAAATGTGTTCAAGTTTAATCAAAAGAAACAGATAAGCTCAAACGGTGCCAATCAAGGTTCACACTCTCACAAGATAGTCACAAAGAGGTACACTGACAATTTTGGTTCACTCTCCACAAATGGTGCCTAATATCATCTCTATCATTCACCTACATTAGTTGATTGGACAAACGGGGAAAGTTCTAGGTATTTTAAACACACATTTCAAGGCAACCTCACCACACACAATAATCAACACAATCATCAAACAAGACTCTACACTCTTAGTTAGCATGCAACGATAATCACAAGAGTTCAACTCAACAACCGACTTAGTCACAATGAGATGCTACGAGTTCACATATGACTCATGCAACTCGATTTGCCTAATTGGATTTGCACACACATATCGTTCAATCAAGAACACTATTCAAGTCATTGGTATTGATCACAATTGATACTCAAAATTACAAGAGAACAACCACATTTACAAGCATCGAGAAGTGGCAAAACCAACATTAACATTCAAATCAAAGATTCAAAATTAACACCAATGGATCAAAAACAACTATATATATATATATATATATATACACACACACACAAACAATATCAAACATTCACAAACACAAAAACACAAAAATCATCGAACAAATCCATAAAAGATCCCAACAAAGAGGTAGTTATGGAAATACCTCACTCCGCCAAACTAAATTAGCAATTGTCCTCAAATGCAAAGAAATAACTAAACATAAAACTAAAAAATAGTCAAAAGCCCCCTATCAGGCTAAGCAGGTGGTAAACTTTGCATATCAGCAACTCCATCAGTCCGGGCTTCACTGTCCGGTGTAACATCATCCTTGGCTCCACATGAGCCCACCATCGACGTGTCCCCCAAAGATGCCTCAAGTGCTAACCTGGCCATGGCCCCCTCGAGGTCCATCAGATCATCATACACAGCTACATCACGAACACCCAACTCCTTCTTATCCGTCTCAGCCTCAGACTCAACCTCCACATCATCCCTAACAATATCTCTGGTTATAGTAGCTAAAGGAATATTTGAACCGGTCAGGAACTCTGTACTCGGGACATCCAGGAGGGTCACTGTGACAAATATAATGGATAGATGGTGGATTTCAGATCATCCACATCTCGGTGTAACCCAACAATACCAGCCTTCAAGGTCGTCACATCCTCAGAGGCACACTGTCCTTGCTCACAAGCCTCGACTCTCACGGTGAGGGCATCTAGAGCCAAACCATGGGCATAAATCAACTGTCTGTGCTCTTTCAACTCAACCCTGATCGGGGTTAGGGCAATAACAATTGCCCTGTCAATAAATCCCGGTACAACAACTTCTACCCTAGAGGAACAAACATCAGTAGAGTGGGCCAGGTGGCCCATCTTGTATAGTATAGCCTGGGTAATCGGGGCTGGAGAAGAAGCAACAGCAACAACAATAGAAGGGGGATTAAAAGTCGAACCAGAAAGAACAAAAGTTGTGGTACCAGAGGTACCTGTAGGCTCACTAGCCTGAGGGGGAGGATCGCCTCTGTTGATGACATCTCAACATTGACTATCGAGGACGTATCCGCCGGTGCAACTCTCCTCCTATCAGCCTCATCCCTCATGTAATGGACCTCTATCTGTTGGATGTCGATAAAAGAAGTGGGGATTACCTCCAAATCTGTCTTTGCAATCAACAGGATGCGGGCATGCCTACACAGCTCTATAATCAGGACCAGAAATAGGAGGGAGGTCTGACTCTGTTTGGCCCTTATGGCCATCTCTTGCTCTATGAATAGACCTTGATTAAGTCAATTCTGATCCATGATGCAGCCAAAACAAAAAACATTCGGATGTCGGAGTATCGACTCATTCTTTGAGGCATCAATGTGATGCTGATGAACCCAAACCAATACCTAGCAGCCACGTTCATGTTCTTCTTCTTAATATTTACTCAAGCCTCAATCCACCGTGGAGTAGTATCAGATATCAATGGGGCCAACCAACCTTTTGAATAATCGAGGGTCTTCTTCTTGATTTGATCTACCAAGACGTGAATGATGTTTGTCATGGAACCAAGCACCTCATTGATGTCAGTGTTGCTGCATTTCACCTTTTGGCCCCGCACCACTACATGATCGACCGGTCTAAATGAGTCGGCCTTCTTATTTCCTTTAGGGAACAACTTCTCATATTCGGAGTAGGAATATAAGAGCCGCAGAGCTTGATTAAAAGTTTGAATTTATGGAACTTGATCGTGTTCCACACCTCAGGGTACCAGTCTACAACATTATCTGTAGAGAACCATTTTTCCTCTAATATCGTCCTCAAACCCTCTACCTTTAATCTATTCAATGACTAGGGTGGGGGTGTTTGAACTGGTGGCACCGGAGGAACCTGCTCAACACTCAGAGATGGAGATAGAGGAGTAGGTGGCACTGGAATCCTGGCTGGATCATGCATCGCCTTGGAGCGTAGCTCCACTTTCCTAGGTCTGGAGAGTCTGACTGTCTTCTTGCTCAGATACAGAGATGAGAGAACTATCATCCGAATAACACTCACTTTCAGAAGGAGTGAGGTAGGTAAAGTAGATACCCTCGCTGTCGGAGCTCCTCTCTGCTAGTGTGGGCACAATTGGCTCTTTGCTTTTTCCATTTCCTCCTTTTGGAAGGAGTTTCTCTTGTATATTACGGGAGGGAGCAGCCCCCTTTTTTGTGACAATGCCCCTAGCACGCTTGCGGGGGGAGGTTGATTTCTTCTGGCTACCTTGGGTATAGCCATTCCTGCAACATAAAACCAAATACGTTAGACTCTATTTGGAAAATTTCAAAATTGCAAAACTGTGTAGGAAATCTTGTTGAAGCATTCAATGAGTCACAAAACCTATTGGCGAGCCAAGATGGGCACGACAAAATTTCGAAGCTAAAATGCATTAGAAGTCAACGAAGGTCGGGGATTTCCAGGGCAATTCAACGGATTGCCTACTTCATTCGGTGAACTAAAATAGGCCGTCGAATGTTATAGAATAATTTCTCAAAATTGGGGCGCAGAAGAGTGATTAAAAGGGGAATTTGGTGAGTCACCGAGTGAACTCGGCAAGCTTAGGAGTATCGCTGAATGTTATAGAATGAAATCAAAAATTTTGAAGGATAAAAAAGTGATTAGTGGTTCCTTAGGCGAACCGCCAAACCACTCGACGAGGTCGACCCAGTTCGCCGAACAGTCCGACACGCCAAAATTTGACCCCGACCTTCAATTTCTCACCCACAGCCCACAAAAACAAAAGTAAACATCTATTCTATGCAATTAAGAACAAACCCAAACTACCCATGACCTCGGAGTACTCAGACTTCCCCTATTTTGGCCAAACTTAGCCAATCGATGTCTTGTACCATTAAGAATGACGTCACCCGCTCTATTATTGGATAAAATCAGATGATCGGCACAATTGGGGTTACTCAGACTTCACCCACAGTAGACCCAGTAATAAAATCAACACAACCCAACATTTCAAACATGCAAGCACACGAAATTTAACAATTAAAGACCAATTAACGCAATTCGGGATCTCACAAGCACAAACCAACAATAATAAATCCAAATAAGAACTAAGTTTGCGCAAACAACACAACAAGACAACAATCATGCATTTAAGGTTTCCAAAATATAAAGGCGGGGTTCGGATAACCAACCTCAAAAGTAGATAACTAAATTCTAGGCAAGCAAAGTGCACCAAAGTCCCCCCTCTTTCCCCCGAGCAATTGATCCAACACGAAATGCAAGTAAAAATATCTAAAGTTTGGTCGTGAAAGTGTAGAAGTTGAAAAGTATGAAATGAGGGAGATTTTTGAATTTAAAACTGCTTTTTACGTTTTGACACTTCAGTCGCGCGCCTATCGGCGACACTCACTTATGTCACCTACTCATTTAGCAATATGCCGAATGGCTTTTTAGCCTGTCGTGTATTACAAAATCTCTAGCTAACTAGTTGGTTCAAATGGCGATCCAAGTTGAGCTCGCCAACAAGTGTAGCGAGTCACCGACTGGTACCTTGGGCTAGCCTAATTGCTCATTTTCCCAAAATTTCAAAATTTTCAACTTGCACATTCAACACCCATTAGTTAAACAACAATATTAAAAACATAAAAGCTTGGGTTTCCTCCCAAAAAGCGCCTTATCGAACGTCCTGGCATGATGAGTCCATGATTTGGACTCATTTAGGGCTTTATTTTAATAGATTTATTGTCCTCAAATGCATATTTTGTGCTAACAATTGATGTCAATCCTTGATTTTTAGGTATTTGGATTGAGTAACAAAGCATGGACACTAATGAGCAAAAAGGAACAAGATAGATGGAAGAACGAAGAAAAGAAGGCTTTAGGATTGCCTAAACCATTGGGCGAGTCGCCGACTGGCCATGGTCTCACCTAATGTTCCAGTGTGCCAATTCCTGAAGGAGAAAATCAAGTCGGTGATAGAAAAGAGAAGTCGGTGAGTCGCCGAACGGTTTCACGATGCAGTGCTATATCGCCTAAAGTTACAGAACTTGAAGTTGCCGAAGGCCAAAGCAAAAAGGCGATGGAAGTGACTAAAGGGCGGATCACCGAGTGGATTGGTGATATCGACTTATTACGCCGAATGGTCCTTCGCAACACATTTTTTGGCGACTATAAATACATGTTTGAATTTTTAGTTTAGGGCATTTTAATAAGATTTTTATCTAGTTTTCATATTTGTTCAGTTTTCAAGTTAGAGAGCTTAGAACTGAGTTTTTGGAGACAATATCTCCTTAGCTTTGAAGATTTGAATATTTCCATTTCTGAGAAATTAGAAGTGGGTGTTGTTTAAAAGTGATTTCATTCAGTAATTGTGGCTTAATCTAAAGGGTTGTAGTTGCAAATGCGACTCTACCTTCGTGTTTTTGGCTTGCTCGAGAGAGAGGTTTTAAAAATAATATTACTGATTTGATGGTCTGTGGGTATTGGATCGTATGGGTTCAGCTCGAGAGAGTGAATGGACTAAAGCGTAGGTTGTTCTTAATTGTTGCTTATTGGTGTTCGAGAGAAACCAATTTGATTCGGGGTAAATTGTTCGAGAGAAAGTTTATCCCCACTAAAGTCTAGCTTATTCACCGATTTACAGCTATTCACTATTAATTTCAATCACCCATTTGTCTACCTTAACCCATAATCCAATCACATCCCAAGAACCCATCTCCATATTTGATACTTTCGTGTTATTTGCCACTGTAGTTGATAATTGAAACCAAAATCCCTTGTAATTTGACACTTGTCTCACCCAAAACTTGAACCATGCTTTTATTCGTAAATGTTTTTACCTATGATTGACTTGAACATATTCATGCTTGTCTATTGATTCTCAAATACGTACCACTCCCTGTGGGATTCGACCCCAACTCACTTAGTTGGGTTATATTACTGACTAATGATCGTTGGCACTTAGTATTGGATGAAGTGTCTTGATACGTGAAATCATGGCAAAACGAGGATACTCATTCAAACATCATTCTTAGGATTGGCCGTGGTGCACTCGGCAACCCTCCTTTTGGCCTTGGATTCAAATGAGTCGAGATTTGACCCATTTGTGTTTCCAGCTGCTTAATGGACACTGAGTGAGAAGTAACCATCTGATTTACAGTTGAGACATCGTCTTTCATTTCTTTGAGCACCTTGTCCAACCCTTCCACTTTGTTGAGAATGCATACAAGCATATCTTCAGTGCGGAAGTATTCAGGTCAGCCCTTTGCTCTTTTGGCTTTTGACGCTTATAGGGAGGTACATATCTCTCTTGTCCCCATCTCGCTCCTTCCAGTTAGTTCCACGATCACGCCATTCCCTATCACGGTCTCTTCAACCGTCATCATGTTCTTTATTCCAACCTTGGTTCCCACCCAGCCTTGGATAGTTCGGACGAAAGCCTCCTACTTGATTTGCAAGAAAACTCATTTCCTCATTATATAGAGCCTCAATGTGTGCATCATCGGGGTTTACCCCACTAACACCAAACACATTCACAACTTTAGAACCAATACCCATGACATGTTTTGATAACAAATCCATTTGGGTCATCATCTTGGCCATGTTTTGATCTTGTTCCTGGTCCTTTTCAATATTCTCTTTTGTCATCCTAAAATTCAAAGGAGACCTTTGATCTTCCCTAGTGTACCAAGCATGGTTGATCTTTGTCATACCATTAAGCAAGGATGCAATTTCGAATGGCTTCTACATGATTCCTCCTCGGACGAGTAGGTCAGCCACACCTTTGTTAACTGAATCTAGACTTCGATAGAAATGTCGTAACAAGACGTTGTTTGGGATTCCATGAATCGGACATTGGAGCGACAATTTCTGGAATCGTAACCAAATCTCATGGATTGGATTACCATCCAATCTTTTGAAACCCTCAATATTATCTCTCAATGTCATCATCCTTGAAGGAGGAAAGAACCTTAAGAAGAACGCCTCCGTGAGTTCATCCCAAGTTGTAATTGAGTCCCTAGGTAGATCGACAAACAACTTAGTAGCCTCACACATTAGAGAAAAAGGGAATAATCGGAGTCGAACAGACTATTGGGAAATGTTCTTGAAAGAGAAGGGACCACAGACGTCCACAAAATTCTGGATGTGGTCATGGGGATCCTCACGATCTAAACCTCCAAACAACCCTTTCATTTGTAATAGTTGCAACATCGTGCTTGTCATGTGGAAGACCACATTTCCCACAATCGGAGGAAACCGGATATCACCTACAACACCCAATTGTACATCATTTACATCGTTCAAGTTACTGATGTCGTTATTGTGTCCAAGCTGGCTGGCATTGCTTCCGTTGACACTCATTTTGTCACTTGTTCAAAGGCAACAAACAACAAACAAATGTAAATTATATTCAACTATAATGCAATAAGATCACAAACAAACTTCAATAAAAGAATTCTAAACACCATTACCCGGCAGCGGCACAATTTTTGATAACGCTCAACTACACTTCATCCAATTCTAAGTGTAGGCGGTCGCTATCTAGTATAAAGCCAACGAAGAGTTGGGGTTGATCCCACAGGGAGTGATACATAATAGAATTCAATTATGAAGTAAAGAAAATGCTCTAGTCGGTTGTAGAAGTAAACATTATCAAAACCTATTAAAGTAAATTAAAGGGGTTAACAGTAAATGTCAAATGGGGGGGTTTAGAGTGACAATTAACAAAGACGAAAAGAGGGGGAACAATCAAGTAAAGAGGGATTCTTGGCGATGTGATCGATTAATTGCCAATTTCGCTATACGGGTGATTACCAATTACTAAAATTCACTGAGTTTTAGTAGGTAGGCTAGACTATAGATGTAATAGACATCTATCGATCAACTATTACGATTCAAGCGAGTTCTCTCAAACCTGGACAAGCATAACCATGTAAACAGTCCAAAGCCTTAATTAATCTACTCTCTCGAGCTAGATTTGTAGGATCGAATTTTGATTTACTCTCCCGAGCTGAATCAACGATAACCCAATCACGACAATCATCAATCGATAGCCTTAATTCTAAAACCTCTTTCTCAAGCAAGCCCAGAACACTAAGTTAGAATTGTATTTGCAACTATATTCATAGATTGAAACACAACTATCAATCAAACCAACTTCAAACTAGCAATTAAATCAGTAATTATGAATACCCCTAAGCTAATTGATTCAATCACATAATCACACTTCCGAGAATAGGGGTTTTAGCCACAGATTATAAAAAGTAAGAAACTATTACCAACTATGTTCTCCATGAGCTGGGTAATGAACTCCGAGTCTTTACAATGCTTCAAATCAACTAAAATTCAAAACCCAATTGAAATCTCTACTCAAAATTTTAAGAAAAATGTTTGGAATAAAAAACTCAAGGTAAAATTTATCAAACACTCAAAACAGTTGCTCACAATTTTCAGAGCTAGAAGCTCTCTTCCAATCTTTCAAAGTTTTGCATTTATATTCTTTCGAATTTTTAGCTTGTCGTCCAATCAGCGGTATTAGTCAAGCATCGCCGACCAACTCGACGATGCGCTAAGTTTCTCGCTCTCTCCTTCTTGACTTGCTTCAAGACCATTGGGATCTTGTAACTTTAGGTGATCAGGATCGTGATCGCCGACCTATTCGGCGTTTCACTGATTGTCCCTTTTCCATCGTTCAGTTGGCTTTTCCCTAGGGCTGGCATGCTGTAACATTTGGCGAGGTGAAGGACTCTTGGCGATCACTAGGACTGCTCTACTTCAACTTCTTTAGCTTTTTTGCTCCTTATTTTTGGTAATGTCCTTCCTTTGCTCTTTTGCTTTCATTGCTACAAATCAACACTTTAACATCAGTTTAGAGCATAAATTAGGAATTGAGGACATGAAAACTATGAAAATCAAGCCCTAAATGAGTCTAAATCCCCGACTCATCAAAGATAATTACAAGTCTCAATATTTTTGGTTCTCGAATAGAAAAAAAATCATAAACTAAGGAACATGAGGGTCCGCTGGGATGACAAGCATCTACCTCTCAATATCCTTCGAAAGATTCGTAGAAAGATGAAGAAGAATGATCACTCGGGTCCGATCTCAGAACCTATACAAGTGTAAAAGCAAGGAATGAGTGCCAAACGACATGGTACTCAACAAGTAACTCACTAAACAAGGTAAAATTAAGTTAGAATACAAGTACTCCATTCATCCCTACTGAACCGCCAAAACTACAACCTGCATATAAATCAACCAACAAGTATCAAGTCAATCAATCACAAGTATCAAGTATGCCAATCATAAGTATGTCAATCACAAGTATCATGTATGTCAATCACAAAATTCATCAAATCACAATAGTCAATCATTTGCAGAAACCATTTCCCATTGGCACAATATTACTCGCTTGAACAATTTCCCATCGAATTCATATAATGCCACTTGCCAAAACCATTTCCCATCGACATAATATCACTCGCTAGAACCATTTCCCATCAGCTTTATATAATGTCACTTGTCGGAACCATTTTCCATCGACATAATCATGACATGTCTCATCACAGTGTACAAAAATCAATGCAAATAGGCAATTTAACACCATAAGTAAGAAATAGTAAACTCAAGCAATTCAAGTCCATAATGATTCCATCAAAGCATTTAATCAATCAACAAATTAGAATCAATATCAAGACAATTCACAAAAACACAACTATGAACACATTTCCCTTTTTCATTTAATCCCTTTTTCATTCATTAAGATCAATCAAGTGGGGTAATTGAACCCATCACCTTATTTCTATTACTCCCCAACACACACAATAAAGGGAAATACAAGATTCTATAAGTTTTACAAGGTTTAAAAGTTCACCTACCATAATTCAATTAAAAGTCAATCTGAGACTTAAACTTATCCTTTTCTAAACAATGTCCAAAGCCACAAAGTCTGATTCAACAAGTAATCACAATAAGATTTTGAAAATAACAACACCCATATCATACATTTCAATAAATGGGTCAAATCAACTCAAAACACAATTCAAAAAAATGATTTTGATTCCAAAAATCTTTACTTGAAAACATTAAACAAGACATTTGGAACTCATTGGTGGAAACTATTTCGAGAAAGGAGTTAAAATCAGTTCACAGTCAGCATTTTACTTTATAACTCAAGTTATAGAAAAAAACTTTCACTTTGCCAATCAACATCCCAATTTTAGATGTTAAAAACCACATTTGGTAATAAGGAATTGATGATTTAGGGTTACAAAGACTTACCTAGATAATTCACCACAAAAAACCTCTTTCAAATTTCCTTCAAGGGTTCTCCAAAACTCAAAATAGGGTAAAACCCCAGAATTGCAGTCCAAAACCCTCTCATGTATCACTTTCATAAATCCAGGGTCGTTTACATGATCATCGCGATTGTGATCTATGGTTTGCTAAATCCCACAAAAATGTGGCCTATCACTTTTGCAACCTGAACTTTACTACAGCAAAGTTTGCAAAAGCAGCCAGGCTTTCGTGAACATGAAGGTCGGGAAAATTGACCCCTCACGAATGTGATCTGCACCTTGCGAAAGCGAACAGCCTCTCGCTAACGTGAGCATATAAGATATCAAAAAACTAGTAAAATTTTGAAATAAACCTCGGGATTCATTTTAAACTCCATACACCAACGAAATATGTAACTTGACTAAACTCAACATTTCAGGCTCAATAGAACCATCGAAATATGAATCCAAGGTCTCCTTGACAACCGAAATCCATGAAAGTCAAAAGAGACGAATATGACGCCAAAAAAGGCTAAATCAAGCTCTAGACCTTTGAAAATCCAACCAAAATCTCCTCTAGGACTAAAATCAGACCTCGAATCCAACAGAACTCTCAAAAATCTAATCCAAGCATCCAGACCCCGAACATTAACCTATGTCAACCCAAAGGCTATAATTTCAATAATTCCAACTTAGGACCTCAAATCCTCAAAAAGATTTCGAATATGAAACTGGCAACTCTCTTAGTCCAATTTCCACATTCAGGGTATAATAAAATAGATGGAATTCCATTCAATGACCCGAAACTCCAAATGACTCTGAAAAAACTTTTAAGGAACTTTAGCCTTTAGAAATAAAAAAACTTTCATAATTCACAATTTGTTTTACTCAAAACTCAAAACCAATTTTAAAATCCAATCATAAATGACTTGGGGTCAATATTTTGAGGGGTAAAATAATAGTTTTATGAAAAATTCCAAAAATGACCTTAGGGTCATTACATTATCCACCACTAAAAACCATGTTCATCCTTGAACATAAATTATAAGAAAGTAATTGAAGCCTCAAAAAGATGGGAATATTTTGCACGCATGTTAGACTCCGTCTCCTAAGTCGTCTCACCAACTAAACGGTGCTTCTGCTGCATTTTCACTGAAGCAATCACATTGGTCCTAAGCTTTTAGACATACCTATACAAGATTGATTTAGGCTCCTCCTCAAAGGACAAGTCTGGACCTAACACTAGCGAATAAAGTCAAAGCACATTGGACTCATCTGACATATACTTTTGAAGCATGGAGAGATGAAACATAGGGTGCATGTATCTTAAGCTAAGTGGCAAGGCCAACTTATAGGATACCCCTCCCACTCGGCTCAAAATATCAAAAGTGTCAATGAATATAGGTAAGCTTACCCTTCTTTCAGAACCTCATCACACCCTTCATGAGCAACACTCGGAGCTAAACATTATTACCATCCATACACACTAAGGCTCAAACTGTCCTATCTTTTTAACTCTTCTGTCGACTCTAGGCTATCAACTGTCTACCCTTAATCATGCGGACCTACTTTATGTAATATAAGCAAGTCTATATCTAAAGAGTCCATCTCTGCTGAATCAAACTGACTGGTCAGAGATCTACGCCATCTACCATAAAATGCCTCAAATGGGGGCATTTTGAATATTGGAGTGATAACTATTATTGTACACAGACTCTGCATATCCTCTAACACCTAAATCATCTACTCGGACTGATGATCTTTCTAAGGGTAAAAGGTTGTACTCATATATAACCAAGTACCCAAACCATGTTGTAGAGTCCTCCAAGAGTGAGAAGTGAACAATGATCCTCAGTCAGAGACAATAAAAATAGGCACATCATTAAGTTGGATAATTTGACTGATCTAAAGTTGGGCTAACTTCTCCGACGTATCCCTCACCAGAACAAGGGTGAATTGGGCGGACTTAGTCAACCTATCAACAACCACCCAAATAGAGTCATAACAACCCATAGTGGTAGGAAAACCCATAACAAAATCCATGGTGATCTGCTACAACTTTCAAGTAGGAATATGCATCCTTAAAGATACACCTCCAGGCCACTGGTGCTCAGACTTGATCTATTGGCAAGTCAAACATCTTGACACAAATCTAAAATATCCTTCTTCATGTCAGATCATGATACATCTCCGCCACCCTTGGATGGATGGAATATTGAGAATAGTGGGCCTACTAAAAATAAATCCAATCAACTCACTCACCTTGGGCACACAAATCATGCCTCCGATCCTTAGGATACCACCAGAATCAAGGAAACCCTTCTTGGCTTCCCATCTTAACACTTTTTCTAGAATGAGACATAACTTCTCATCATCGAACTGGTGTTCACAGATTTTTTCAAATAAGGAAGACCAGGCCTCTATAGAAGCAATCAAACTACCACTCTCCTCCGAAATTTGTACCTGGATGAGACTATCGGCTAACCGTAAAATATTTCTAGCCAACGGTCTCTCCTCAACACTAATAAATGCAAGACTCTCCATACTAGAAGTCTTCCTACTCAAAGCATCGACCACCGCATTAGCCTTCCCTGGATGATATAAGATGGTGATATCATAGTCATTCAATAACTCAAGCAATCTGTGTTGTCTCAAGCTCATATCCCTCTAACTAAAAATGTATTAAAGACACCGATGATCCGTGATGACTTCATGTAACCCATAAAATAATGCCACCATAACATAAGAACAAAGATTACGGCTGCCAACACCAAGTCATGAGAAGGGTAGTTCTCTCATGGGTCATCAAATATGTAGAAGTATAGGTCATCACCTTTTATTTTTACATTAGGACACCACTTAACCCAACTTTAGAAGACACATAATAAACAGTGAAGTCCATGCCCTCCTCTAGTAGAGTAAAAATATGAGCCAAAGTTAAAAAGGTCTTGATTTTTGAAAGCTCTCCTCATACTCAACGGACCGCTAAAATCTCACACTCTGTCGAGTCAATTTAGTCAAAGGAGATGCAATAGTGAAGAGGCTATAAACAAACTGCCTGTAATAACCTACTAGTCCCATAAAACTCTGATTCTCGATAGCTAAAGTAGGCCTCGTCCAACTTATAACTGCTTCAATGTTTCCTGGATCCATTTGAATACTCTCCTTGTACACCAAGTGTCCTAGAAATGCAATAGAATCAAGCCAAAACTCTCACTTCGAGAACTTGGCATACAACTTCTCTTCCCTGAAGCTTTAGAATATCAGCCTCAAGTGTTGATCATGGTCCTCCTCATTCTTTAAGTACACCAAGATGTCATCGATGAAGACTATCACAAAAGAATCCAAATAAGGTCATAACACCCCGTTAATTAACTACATAAACACTGCAGGGGAATTAGTCAAATTGAAAGACATCCCCAGAAAATTGTAATACCTATATCAAGTCTGAAAAGTTGTCTTAGGGACATTCGATGACATTATCTTCAACTGATGATAGTTGGACCTTAAATCAATCTTAGAAAACAAAGATGCTCCTTAAAGTTGATCAAGTATATCACTAGTACGAGGAAGAGGATACTTTTTATTCTATATCACTTTGTTCAACTGTCGGTATTCAATATACATCCTCATGATTTCATCATTCTTCCTCACACACAAAACATGAGCACCCTATATAGAAACACTAAGGAGAATAAATCCCTTACTCAACAATTCCTATAACTGATGCTTCAGTTCCTTTAACTCTGTTGGAGCCATGTTATAAGGAGGCATAGCGATAGGCTTGGTGCCATGCTCCAAGTAAATATAAAAATCAATGTCTCTATCAAGAGGAAAACTTGGAAGATCAGTGGGAAAAACAAAAAACTCTCAAACCATGAGAACAAAATTAATGGGAGGTGGCTCAACATTGGTATCCTGAATAAAGGCCAAATATGACAAACACCCTCTATCAACCAACTTTTGAGCACGAATGAACGAGATCACCTTGCTAGGGTAAGAACTACTAACACTCATCCACATAAGTCTCGGGACACCCATCATATCTTAGGTCATAGTATTAGCATGATGCAGGGAGAGTCATCCATATCCAAGATAATATTAAAGTCTACAATCCCTAGAATGATCAAGTCTACCAAAATTTCATACTCAACAAGATAAACAAGACATGATCGATACACTCGATCCACCACTAAGGACTTACCCACTATTTTATAAAAACGAATAGGCACATGTATGCTATCAAGCATCATGTCAAATCTAGCAGGAAAATAAGTAGACACATACGAGAAAGTAGACCCAGGATCGCAGGTCAATGGTAAACTGGGATGGTACCTGTCATTAAATTATTAGAAACCTCGTCCTCTAGACTCATTGTAAATACATTAACATTGTCCCTCTCAACAACCTCTAGTTTAAGTAGTACTCTGGCCTCTGCTCTATTGAGTTGTAACACTACTAACAGAAGCCCTACCGCCTCTACCGGACTAACCTCTGCCCCAACCCTTGGCCGAAGGCGCTGAACCTCTAGTTGGAGCAGCTGAATAAGTAAGTTGGGTTCTGAGTGAGTTTGCAAAGGGCATTGTTGTATTAAGTCACTCACATCCCAATCGGAGCAAAGATTGCTACCATGAACCAAATGAGAATCTATGACCACCTCGACAAAAATCATATGATCTTCATGATGTCTGACCATTCTTGGTTGTTGGCTTAGATGCACGCACGGTCCCACAATAATGGAAAGAGTTACCACCTCTGCCTCTTGATGAGGCGTTAGAAAACTGACAAGAAGATCGCTCACTTTTGTGGTCTCCAAACTCCTCTCTCACTATCAAATCAGTCTCCTTGGTGGTACTCACGATAGACTGGAAGGAAGCCCCCTCTCTAACTGCTCTAAACACAAAAGATCTCATAGAGAAAGTCAGTCCACTCATGACTCTGCACACTCTCTCCGTGTTATCCAGAACAATTGTCATCGCATGCTTGAATAACTCACATAAATGGGCCTTGCACTCAGTAACAGACAAATTGCCCTATGTCAAGTCCTCATATCTCAATTGGCTCTCCTCTCTCATGCTCTAAAGGATGACACAGTCCTGAAAAGCACTAGAGAATGCATCCCACTCTATCGTAGGAGATCCAACTAGCCTAGACCTTACACACATCCTCCACCAATCTCTAGTTAGTCTTTGGAGCTGGAATGTAACAAAACAAAAATTATGTGCATCAACCATACCCACTGCTCCTAGCATCTAATGGCATAAAATCAGGAACTCATGGGCGTCCTCACTCTTACCACTAATCAAAACTGGGGTGGTATCATCTTTTGAAACCTCTCATATCTATGTTGATCATTTGCTATCAGAATAACCTCAGGAGCAATCTGTATACTGTCAGCCATTAAGGGAACTATTGGTGGTTGACTTACCTGATCATGAATAATTGGACCCTAATGCTGACCTGAGGTTAGTGCCCCAACTCTTGTCTGAGAACCGTATGGTGTGTATGTTGCACCATCCTGAGAGAAGTTCTCCTACACCCCCAACATCCTCAACAAGGTATCCTGAAACAACTAGTTGGAAGGGAACTTGGAAGTGAAAGGGAAGAACTATTTATACAGAGAATTAAAATAATGACTTTTTTTCCCCTCTTTTTCTTTCTTTTTTATGGAGTGACATCTATCAAAATATCTAAAAGGAAAAATGTTCAAATGTCATCTAACTTTGATAAAAAAAAAGCTCATTGATGTTATTCGTTAGAAGTTTTGTTCATCTATACATGACGTTTGAGAAAAGGATAATTCATGCCATTATTTTTTAATTTAAGTTTTGCAAAATAAATTTTTACAAGTGGCCAATTATAAATCAGCCACGTTGGTATTTTTTGTTTTTTTTTTAAATCCAAGATTCTAAAATCATTGTGGAATAAAAAAAATCACATACATTACAAAAAATATTCTAGAAAATGGAAATCAATCCCAAAATTTCAAAAATCTGCTTTGATTCATGCTTTGGTTGTTGTTTTTACACTAGGTCTTTGTTCCCTTGTTTTTTTGAGTCTATGTTCAAAATTACAAGTGATTTGCAGTTGTGGAGAATATTCTACCATTATTGGATGTTGAAGTTTTGAAACTTTGAAGAAATTTGAAAAGGGTCTTGTTGAGTTAGGTAGAATTTGAGAACAATATATATTGAGTTTTGATATGTAGCTCGGAGGGAAGCTACTCTTGAAATTTGAGCTGATTTTGTGAAGAACTGAAGAAGTTGGAAATTTGGAAGTTCTTGGTGTTCTTCATCTGTCCTTGAGTAAGTAGAATAAAAAAGAGTACATTTGATCCAAAACCCCAATTGAGTAGTGTTAAAATTGATTTGAGGTCTTGTTGAGGTAAACAATTGTTTTACAAAATAAGAGTTAAAAAAATGACATGAAAGCGCCTTTTCTAAAATGCAATTGCATAGATGAACCAAACTTTTAACGTAAGACATATTAGCCTTTTTCCATTGTTCAATGATATATTTGAGACTTTTATCTAATTAAAAATATAAAATTATAGAAATTTTTCTAGACTAGAAAGAGAGGTGTAGGCAATCCAACTTGTGCAATCCAATTCCTAACTCAGGGATCAACTACCCACTCCGACCCAATTTGTGACCCGACCTCGACTCCCAACCGGCCACCTGACAAAAATAGTGTCCTTACTCTTTGTTGTGTAGTCAATTTTTCATTTGAAAAATAATTCAAAATATTTAAGTCAACCAAAAATGAAAAAAATTTAAAAAAAATTTCAAACATTATTTTTCTTCATACGAAATACACCGAGAAAATTACATAGAAAAAGAGATAAATATAATGGATCACTACGATTTGATATGATGACATGTCAAATGAAAATTGCAGTTAAACGCTGTAAATTCCAATTGACTAAAGCGATTTGATATGATGATATGCCAAATGAGCTATACAAGCATTACACTGTGGAGAATCAATCCCTCACCAACAAGGTTCATTTTAGAATTTTTTTAGAAAACTACCATTTTACCCCTCCTAATAGTTATGCCTAGTCATGTTTGGTCAGTTTACGAAGTTTATTTTGAAATTGGCTCAAAAAGTTATGTTTTGTTGGATGTTTTGGAGTTTTGGAGACTCTAAGTTGTTAAAAGTGGTTTTTTCAATGACTGAAACTATGACTCTCAGATTGGAATTTTGCCAGGTATACTTTCTCCGTAATGCAGAGTTTGGTTTAGAAGTGTTTTCATTTTCAGTTTTGAAGTCTTTATATGTATTTGAGCTCTTGAGTTGGAAGTTTAAGTGTATTTAGGTAAAGTGTTGACTTTGGTCAACTTCAGAGTTTGGACGCTCAGATTAGAATTCCAATGACACTATTAGATTCAAGGGATGCTTTTTTGCCTGGGTAAAGACTTGGTTGAATATTCAAAGGTTCTGAGGGTAGTTTGACATTTTTGAGTGAAAGTTAGTTTATTGTGATTTTAATGGGTTTTGGGTTAAGGAGACCTTGAATCCATGTTTTGATTGTTTCATTGAGTCTGGAACATCAAGTTTAGTTGGGCAGACTATCTGGTTTGTGTACATAGGACTCTAAACAAATTTTGAGGGTAGTTTTGGTGAATGTTTTGTCTTGGTGTTTTGCTATTGATATTGTCTTCTGGATCCTAATAAACTCATTTTTGCAATCACCACATGTCCTTCATGATCGCGTAGCGGTGAGTTTGTGTGCTTTGCGATCATGAGGCGGGTTCCACAATTGTGAAGGGCCTGAGGTTTGTGAATCACAATCGTGGGGGCCTTGTCACAATCACCAAGGAGATTTATGAGTTAACTTGTCATACTCATTGCAATTGCATGGATTGGGTCACGATCGCATATGGTAAAATGCCTGGGTAGAACATTATTTTCCAAAATCAGGGTTTCTTCCCCATTTCATCATTTTCAGGCTTTGAGAGCTCAATTGACATGATTATGAAGGGGTTTTTGAGAGTCATCAATCAATTGTAACACCTCAGATTTCAGAAAAGGAAAAGATTTGAGACCAGTCTACGGTTAGTAGAATGTTCTATAGGTCGTAGACCACTCTTGTTAAAAGTGGGGAAATAATTTTTGAAAATTAAGTTTGGCTATCTCATCCTACGATTGACAAGGACGGTACATTGAATCATCTACCAATCGTAGATAGGTTCCATAGAAGCAATCCAAACTTAGTAAAATTTTGGAGTTAAAATTGAGATCTACAATTTGGGTCTATGGACTTTAAGAATTCCTACTGACCGTCGAAGGGTCTCCTCCTAGTTGGGTAAATTTTAAAGTCCTAGTACTTAGTATACATTTGTCTCGTTTAGACCGTAAAAAAGTCCAAAGTTTTAGATCGGACCCGTAGACCAGTTTCAACATCTATTTCTTAAGGGATTTTGGGCCTTTTCCTATACGGTTTATGCCTAAGCTATGTCATTATTATTCTCATTATAAGCCCTATATAAAGAATTTAAGTCCTAAATCAACCCATTTTAAACTCATTCTCCTTATTCACCAAAACACAACCAAATTCACCCTCCAAAATTCTCTCTCAAGCTAAGGATGAAGAGGAAGATAGGGTTTCACTCGAGGTCTTCAATTCACCATTTTTCTTGTGATTTAAGTATCAAGGTATGTGGGTATTCACCAGTGGAGTTCATTCTTCCATTGGGTCGCCAAGGTTTTCAATTCCTCAATTCGATTTCAATTGACAAAATAAGGGTTCCTCTAAATTCTCCATGGGTTCTATTCAATTATGATTCAATTGTTATTTTTTATCTTCTATTTAATAATTTCATGATATTGACTTGAAATCATATAAACCTATGCATGATCTATGGTTTTTGATTACGAAGTTTTGAAGGATTCATGAACCTATGAAATATGAATTTGAAAAGCTATGCATAACCCTATGAAAATGATGTTTATGATGATAGGGTGCTTTTAGATAAAAGTATAAATGTATATGTGAAAGGTTTTCTCACATACGAATATGATCATGATTGTGAAAGGTATGTCTCACATATGGATTCACATTGGTGAAAGGTTTTCTCACTTATGATTGAATTGTATTTTAAGGAGCTATTCTATGTTTTGATTTTAAAGATATGGAGTGGTAATGATCATTTCCTTTTCTATGTTATGATGATAATATATTTTTATCTATTCTGTTGGGATTTTGACTTAGCACCGAGAGGGATTTGAGGTGCAGGCTCAAATAGGGTAGTCTGTAGTAGCAACCTCTAGTTCCAAACTATGTGCCCCTGTAGGATTGTCTTAAATGAACTAGCTAGTAGATTCACTTTAACAAAATATGATGTGTACGAATTCTACCTTCGCAAGTAGAATCCTATTTTTTGGTATGAAGGATATACCAGATTTCATGATATAACTCTTATGGTCTTATTGGCAGTTAGAGCTAACATCCCACAAAACGAATACGTTTCTTTAAACTTTTCTTATGTCTCTTATATTAAAAGTCATTGACAATATCTTATAATTTATATGATGCTGCTTCATTAAGCTTTTAAATGTTTAGATGTTAGCCATGCATTACATATTTAAGCGATTCATGATATCATGTCTATTTTTATGCATATTGCCTCATACCTAGTACCTTTCTTGTACTAGTGCATACTTATGCCTACAATTTTTCATTAATGTAGGGTGCAACGCTCCTTCCTCTCACACTTGTGGCTAGTTAACCATTCTACCATATCTAAAGAGTTGGTGACTCCTCATGTTTCAAGGACCGAGACATATTTACTTGCCTTATGTCTTTCTAGCTTTCGAATGATGTATTTATGGGTTACATCCCAAGCACTTTTATATTGTAGTAGATGGCTTGTCATAACAATGTACAATTCCACTTATGTCAAACACTTTTATCATATGAAAGTTGTCTTGTAAATCTATTTTCTATTTATCTCATATGATGTAAGCTAGGTGGCTTGTGTAGGGCCTCTCAAGGTCTTATACACCATGTCACACCTAGTGGGTACTTTGGGTCGTGACAAGCTTGGTATTCAAAGAACAATGTTTTAGAAAAAGGTCATAGGAAGTTTGGCAAGCCACACTGAGTAGAGTCTTGTTCATGAGTGTGAAGTGCGCCACGTTTATGAATAGGAAGCTATAAGACGTTTAGGAAATTACACTTCTTTCATCATTCTAAAGTTGTGTGATAGAGTGTAAATCTATATGTCTCTCTCATAATCCTTATCCGATGCTTTTCAACATATGGCCCCTCGAAGAGCATACTTTAGAAGAAATGTGAATGAGAATGTAGAACAACAAGCACCTTAAGTTCTGCCAACCCTTTGGCCAAGTAAGTGACCAATGCAGAGTTCCAAGCCGTTTTTCATGTTTTGGCCAAGCCATGACGACTCAAGCTAATAAGGAGGTTGTGGTCCCCAAGAACCCAAATATGGGTATGGGGGTAACTAGAGTGAGGGACCTCACTAGGATGAATCCCTTGGATTTTCATGGTCTCTTTGGTGAGGAAGATCCTCAATAGTTCATTGATCAAATGTACAAGATCTTGATGATTATGAGAGTGTCATTGGTTTAGAAGGAGGAATTAGCCGCTTACTAACTCAAGGGTTCTTCTCAACTTTGGTATGCTCAATGGAAGGAAGAAAGGGCGGTTGATGCTGGCCTATTGTAACACCTTAGAATCTAGTGGTCTAAGCAAGGGACCAAGTGAGAGGTCACACACCAAAGACTGAGCCAGGGCACCCTTCACGAAGGCCAAGACGAGTCGTGAAGGGAACCACAAGGTGTGGTATGGCTCGTGAAGGTTCACAATGCCATGAAAAAGAAGGCCCCCTCCCACGAGCACCTAGACAGCTCCTGGTGAGCACCACAGCGCGTGGTCAAACCCATAAAGGGGGAGGTAGTAGCACCCTTAAGGATGACCCTCTACATGAGCCACTAGACGGCTCGTGAAGGGCCAAATAGCCCGTGAACGTGGGCGTGAGAGGAGGGTTAGGCTTGCCTTGCCACTAGTCTAGGGACCACGATTGCCTAGACGGCTCGTGTGGGCCTCCATCTAGAGGTTCGCTTCAGTTGTAAGTCAAGGGCAGTTGGGTCTTTTCTTAATTATTTTATATTGATACTATGTTGTTTTGCCTATGCCTAGGACCACTATATAAATGATTTTAACCCCAAATTAATTCATTTACTTCATTCTCTTCAAATTCTTGAAAAGAAGATCAAGTTGTTCCTCTCCCAAATATTTGTCTCTCTAAAAACTTGAAGAAGAAGGAGGGTTAAATCTAGGGTTTCCAGGCAAGCCTCCAATTCCACCATTGAAGGCAAGCTTTTGACATTGAGGTATGGTAGTTTTCATCGATGGATTCCTTCCATTCATGAAGTTCCCAACATCTCCAATTTTCAAAGTAGAAATCCCCAATTAAGTTAGGGTTTTTCATTTATGTCATGGGTTCTTTTAATTATTGATTTAATTGATTGATCTGTGATATTTTATGCATGAATTGAGTTAATCTTATGTTTTTATGATGATTTTCCATGAACCCATGTAAATCCCATATTTTCCAATTATGATGATATGATGTGGGTTTTGAATTATGAAAGAAGAGATTATAAAATTAAGCATGTTTCCATGAAATTGATGTAAATGTTTTAAGGATGCTTTGAAAGTGAAGTATCAATAATGATGATTGTTGTTGTGTTGTTGAAAGGATTTCTCCTAAACACATTAAAGCATGATTTGTGAAAGGACATTCTCACATAAAGGTTTCTTAGGGTTGAAAGGTTTTCTCAACTAATCTATGAATCAAAGATTTTATGAGTTATTATGAAAAGATCATGGATAGTGAAAGGTTTTCTCACGCATGGTCTAAGGAGCTATCATATGATGTTTCTAGCTTAGATTGGTTACTTAATTATACCTTTCCATGAATGATAATATGACTTAGCTTGGATTGGCAAGATGGCGTGACCTTCAATGGATGATAAGAACAAGTAAAGAAAATGACTTCTCTGTGGGATTTATGCTTAGAACTGAGAGGATATTGAGATGGAAGCTCTCCCATTAGTAGAGGTCGGGTTTCTAGTATAGGAATCTCTTTATCCCCTACCTATGTGCCCCCATATGGTGATTGCCTAGATAGACATTAGCTAGTGGATCCACAATGGCTATAAGTTCATGGTCCTTCCTGGCAAGTAGGACAACCCTTTTCGGTATGGGAGACCCTGGATCCCATGTTAATAGCTCGCATGGTCTTATATGTTGGTTAAGGCTACTTCTCACAAATAAGCAAAGTTATGATGAACCAAGGTTACTTCAAAGAAGTATCATAAGTATGTTTTAAGAAAATGTTCACTTGCATTGATCATGTTTTATAGCTTATAATTTCTGACTCTCAAAATGCATGTTTTAGCTTGATCATTGCTTACTTATTAAAATGTCCCTTTTTAGCATGCATTAAATGTTTTATGCATGGCTATTGTACTTGGTACATATTTTTTACTAACACATACTCTTGCGTACATTAACCCAAATGTAGGGTTTGACTGTCAGGATTCTCAATTTCTTGGCTAGAGGTTGATTTGAGCGAAGTATGAGCTTTGGTAAGTCCACATGCTTCGAGGAAAGACATCCATTGTTGTGAGATTTCCTTACCTTCGGTTTTGGACGTGATGTATGGGCCAGGACCAATTTCATTCTATTGTACTATATGGCTAATGAGACAAGTGTTTAGACTTCCACTTTACTTTTATAAAACTTTTGGACTTGAAAAGTTGTCTTTATCTCTTTTGTTCTATTTCTTATATTATGAATGTTAAGTGGCTTGTATGGGGACTTTCGGGGTTTTATACACCACGTTGCATCTAGGGTGTACCCCTGGGTCGTGACAAACTTGGAAATCAGAGCACAAGGTTTAGAATTATCCTAGGATGTCGCATAAGCAACGTCGAGTAGACTCTTGTTCACGAGTGTGAAACGCGCTACACTTATGAATAAGAGGCTACAAGATGATTAGGAAACTCCACTTCTTGCATCACTTTAAAGTCGTGCGGTAGAGTTTGACTTTATAAGGCCTCTCTCCTAATCTTTATCAGATGCTCTACAAGATATTGATACTCGAAGAGCTTATGCTTGAAGGAAAAGCAGGTGAGAATGTGAATCAAAAAGCTCCTCCTGAAACTCTTAAGGCTCCGGTTGACCCTTTGGCTGAGCAAGTGACCAATACATAGTTTAGGGCTGTTTTTCAAGTATTGGCTCAAACCATGACGACCCAAGCCAATATGGAGGTTGCGTTTCCCGTAAACCCAAATGTGGGTACGACAACATCTAGAATGAGGGACTTCACTAAGATGAATCCCTCGAAATTTCATAGTTCTAAGGTTGAAGAAAATCCTCAAGAATTAATCGATGAGGTTTACATGGTATTGATGATTATGGGAGTGACATTTGGTGGAAAAAGCGGAGTTGGCTGCTTATTAACTCAAAGGGGTTGCTCAAATTTTGTTCAACCAATGGAAAGTTGGGCGACCAGAAGATGCGGGTCCTCTCGATTGGGAAAAGTTCAAAGTTGTTTTCCTTGATAGGTTTTTTCCCCTTAAGATGAGGGAGGCAAAGGTGCTAGAATTCATCAACCTTTATCAAGGAAACATGAGTGTGAAAGAGTATTTCTTTGAAGTTCACATAATTGTCTAAGTATGCCCCTTCTTTGATTGTCGATTCTAGGGTAAGAATGAGTAAGTTTGTTTGTTTTGGTTGTGTGGAAAATGCTGGTTAAGGAATGTCGCACCTATGCTTATCCATGATATGGATATTTCTCGTCTCATCGTTCATTCTCAAAAAATTGAAGAAGAAAAACATAAGGAAAGGTTTCGGGAGACAAAGAGGGTTAAGACCGGTAATAGTTATTCCTCACATTCAAGTTCTGATGGACATGGTCGTTCTAGGTTCCGACAGAGGTTTTTCGATCAAGGTTCCTCCAATTTTCCTTCTAAGTTCAACAAAGATAGGGTGTCTAATCGTAAGCCTCAAAGAGGCAAAGGTAGTGGATGTTCATTGCGTAGGTGTACTTGTGCTAAGTGTGGAAAGAAGCACAAGGGTAGGTGCTTAGTCGGCACGAATGGTTATTTTGGTTGTGGTAAAAGTGGTGACAAGATTAGGGATTACCTGATGCTTCAGCTAAAGGAAGAGAGGGTAAGCAAGCTCCTTCTAGTGGTTCGGGTTCCAATGCTCCTAAGTAAAACCGATTCTACGCACTTCAGACACGCAGTGAGTAAGAGGGTTCTCCCGATGTGGTTACCGGTATGTTGAAAGTCTTCCAACTTGATGTTTATGTTATACTTGATCCCGGTGCTACCTTATATTTTGTGACACCATATGTGGCTATGAGGTTTAATATTCTTCTGGATGTGTTGTTAGATCCTTCTTCTATCTCAACTCTTGTTGGTGATTCTGTTGTGGCTAAGACGGTCTATAGAAGGTGTACCATTTTCTTGTCCCTTAGAGTTACTCTTGGTTATTTGGTAGAGCTTGATATGCTAGACTTTGATGTTATCATTGGTATGGATTGGTTGTATTCATGTTATGCTTCTATTGATTATAGAACCCGTATAGTCAAGTTTCAGTTTCCAAATGAGCCCATCCTAGAGTGGAAAGGGGTAAATTTTATGCATAAGAGTCAGTTTGTTTCTTGTCTGAAAGCTACAAAGATGATTTCTAAGGGTTGCATTTACCATCTAGTTAGAGTGAGGAATGTAGATTCTGAAACCCCTACTCTTGAGTCGGTCCCCATTGTTAATGAGTTTCTGGGAGTGTTCCTAGATAATCTACTCGGTAATCCTCCCAAAAGGGAAATAGACTTCGGTATTGACCTTCTCCTAGATACGCAACCTATTTCTATTCCTTCTTATCAAATGGCTTCGGAAGAACTTAAGGAATTGAAAGAGCAATTGGAAGATTTGTTGGATAAGGTTTCATCCGATCGAGTATCTCTCTGTGGGGTGCTCCAGTCTTGTTTGTTAGAAAGAAGGATGATTCTCTTTGTATGTGTATTGACTATCGACAATTGAATAAGGTCACCGTTAAGAACAAGTATCCTCTCCCAAGGATAGATGATTTGTTTAACCAACTTCAAGGGGCAAGTTACTTTTCCAAGATTGACCTCCGGTCGGGTTATCACCAATTGAAGGTGAAGGAAGATGATATTCCGAAAATGACTTTTAGAACCCGCTATGGTCATTTTGAGTTTTTGGTGATGTCGTTTGGTTTGACTAATGCTCCAACCGCCTTTACGGTTTTGATGAATAGGGTGTTTAGCCAATACCTTGACATATTTTGTGATTGTGTTCAATGATGATATATTAATTCATTTGAGAAGCGAGGACGATCACATCAATCATTTTAGGATTGTGTTGCAAATTCTCAAGGAACAACAACTCTTTGCAAATTTTAGCAAATGTGAGTTTTGGCCATGGTCCGTGGCTTTTCTTGGTCACATTGTCTAAAGCAAGGTAATTGAGGTAGATCCGGAGAAGATGGATGCGGTCAAGAGTTGGCCTAGACCTCTATCCCCTTCGTATATTAGGAGTTTCTTGGGTTTGGCTGGTTATTATAGAAGGTTTGTTGAGGGGTTTTCTTCCCTTGCCTCTCCATTGACAACGTTGACTTAAAAAAAAGCTAAGCTCATATGGTTTGAAGCATGTGAAAACAGTTTTCAGGAATTGAAGGATAGACTTACTTCCGCTCTGTTATTGACTTTACTGGAAGGGACTAATGGTTTTGTTATCTGTTGTGATGCCTCGATAATTGGGCTAGGATGTGTGTTTATGTAAAATGAGAAAGTTATTGGCTATACTTCAAGACAACTTATGATTCATGAGAAGAATTATCCTACCCATGACCTTGAACTAGCGACAGTTGTTTTTGCGTTAAAGATTTGGAGGCATTATTTGTATGGTGTTCATTGTCGCACCCCTATTTCGAACTAGCCAAAATAGTTCACAACATAATATGGCTCCCAATCTGATTTTTGAAAAAAACTGTTTTTTGTTTTAGAGTCGCCACCTAAATTTTAAGGAAAATTTTAGGAAACCCATTTTTGAATATGTAAATGTAAACTCTGTTTTGATTTGCGAAACCAGTGAGATTCTGAGTAAGGGTTTTGGTTACTCGAGGGGAAGGTATTAAACATCCATCAGAGCCTATCCAAAGATAGTCCTTAAACTCAATTAAGAAAAATATAATTAGGAAAACTTGTTTATTTATTTGCTTTAAAATCAATGGTAAATAAATTTTATTTGTTTAAGAAAAGATTAAAATACAAGGTATGACATATATATGTCTATTAAATAAAATTAATAGTAGTATGTTTATCATACGGTAAAAATAAATAAATAGATGTACTAAAAATGTATGACAATTTTATATGTTGAAAAATATAGACGTGTCTTATATAAATCTATCCAAAATAAATGTTGAGTTTAAATGATATGAAAATTTGTCATTTTATTTATATATAGAATTAAGACGTGAAATAAAATAAAATAAAATGAGATAGTAGACAGGTGCAAATATGTAGTAAAATAATGTGTACATTAAAGTGTTGGGATTTATAAATTATAAAAAAAATAAGTAACATTTGTAAAAGTGATAGAAGATATGAGAAAAATAATATGAAATGTAACAAAATAATAAATTACGTATAGAGAAAATTAAAATATAGAATTTGTACCTTTTTGTGTATGACACATATATGTATGTACCTTGTGTTTTGAATCTGTTGGCATATCTAAAATCTTAAAATAGCATGGTAAAATATTTTAGCAATATCTGAAAATAACAATAATGATAATATTAAATATAATTTCTTTATAAAAGGGTGATTTAAAGAATATAAAAAATCGCTCTAGTTATTGAGGTACCCCAACTCAAGGTTGTTCTACCTTCAGCTTTTAAGGTTTAAAATTGACGTCTAATTATTTCAAAGGTGAATAAAAAAAACATATAAATAATGAACTAAATAATTCTAAGATTAACCCTTAACAATGGTATATTTAACTCAGGTAATTTGAGGTAAGAAATTTATTTTATTATCATAAAGGAAGCGTTAAGCATCCTTTAAGGAGCTACTAAAACGGTTATTGTCAAACTTAGGCTAATAAGTTAGCAAAATGAATAAATTTGTTCATAAGCTCTACAAGATAACAAGCTATTAGATTTGTATATAAAAAAAAAAGGGTAGTGATAAATGTGTATAGATAAGAAGGAAAAAGGAAATATGTTTTTGCAAATTTAAATTTAAAGTATTTGGTCTTACTCGGAACAAATAACTTAAGCCATACATTCCTTTTAAGACTAAAAGAACAACAATTCTAACAAACTATAATACTTGTTTTGTGCTTTTAGAAATAGTGTACTTTTAATCTCTCAAACTATAATGTTTTAGTTTCAAAATGTGCACTTTTAGGTCCTAAGAAAAATAGGTTTTAAGCTAAAAATAAAAAAAATTGCACATTTTACTCTTTAAAACTGCAAAATGAAGCTGTTAAAAAGCTGCAGTTTTATCTTTTAAAATCTGTATTTTTTCAATCTTAAATTTTGCACTTCAAAGCCCACAAAAGGGCACTGTTTTGAGCTTCAAAACCTGCAATTTTTACACTCAAACTATGTACATTTTGAGCTCAAAATCTGCACCTTTTTGAGCTCAAAAAGCTGAATTTTTGAGACTCAATATACCACTCTTAAGTTGTCAAGAAAGTGATATATTTAATCATAAAAATCTGCACTTTGAACCACCAAAATCTGCACTTTAGGCTACCCAAAGTCACACTTTAAGCACTTAGTTTATCAAACACAAATCTGAAATAGGTACTTAACATTTTGAAAAGATTGTTCCCTAGTTCCTTTCTTTGAAAAGACATGATTTCATAACCACAAAGCATCAAGTAACAAATAAAACTTAGTTAAAAATTATTATTATTAGCTAAATACCTATACTGAACCCAATATCTAAAGGAAAGCGAGGTAGGCAGCTACATCTTACCATCGTTCTAAGTTGATTCTTACAAACCCAAACAAAATAAAAGCAAGATTATATAAGAGTGAAATACTAATGTGTAAAATGTTAGTCGAAAGACAACACTATAAGTGTATGTATATGTAAGAAAATATGAAGCTTTGGAGCAAAGAGGAAGCACTGGACACTACTTGACATGATAAAGGCTGCTAGACACGAGCTTATGCGGCTATCAGTCGCTTCTCTGATTTGGACAGAGATGGAGTTATATGCTAACTCCAAACGCGCTCCTGAGTGTACATGTGACAAACAAAGAAGAAGAAGAATTAGCAAGTGGACTTTAGATTTATCAGAAGACATAAAAAATAAGAATCATATAGTCATAGGCATACTAGAAATATACTCAAAAACATCAACATCAACATGATACTATCCTGGCAGTTTTTTGATGACATTTAAGCTGCTGATCGACTTTAAAATACCCTTCAAGAGTGCATACAAAAACTGTTGGATAGCTATATCGATGTGCGAGTTTTACAATGATTCAACAATTGGTTGCTGATCATGCTTAAAAAGAATATTTCGTACTTCATGTAACTTATTCGAACTAATATGCAATCAGGGGCTGCTTGAGTATATGTAGAGAATAGATATTGATCAACCTTAAGCATAAACAATTAGAATTAACCAATAAGCACTTCCTAATAGACAACAGCTAAAATATTTTTGTCAAAGATGTAGTGCTACTGTTCTGCTTATTATGTAAGCAATAGAACCTGGTTCACAAGCTCTTTATGAAAAAAGATTAACCAAAGTGCAATTCATAATTGTGGGAAATAAGAGTTCTCATGGTAATAGAACGAGTTACACCACTACTATAACGCAAAATAACATCAGATAAGAAAGAAAGAAAAAATAGTTAGTGTAAGGTCTTGAATCTGATCATTTTAGTGAATAACTAATCCAAAGTTAGCTTAATTTGAAGCTATGTATGCAGATCTCACAGGAGGTAAATAATGCACCTTAGAATTCAAAAATTCCAAACAACCAACATAGGCAGAGAGCAACACAAATCAAGATAGCTAAACATTTCACAAAATTCATATGTGGACTCATTTAGGACTTTATTTTAATGTATTTAGTGTCCTCATCAAATGCATATTTTGTCTCAATAACTAATGTAAATCCTTGAGTTTCAGGTATTTAGAGTTAGAGAGAAAGCATGGACACTATGGAGCAAAAAGGAACAAGGCGGCTGAAAGAACGAAGAAATGAAGGCATGAGGATCACCTAATACATTAGGCGAGTCGTTGAATGGCCGTAACCTCACCCAAAATTCCAGTGTGCTGAGCCCTGAAGAAAAAGATCAAATTGGCAATGAAAGGGAGCAGTCGGTGCGTCGCCAAACGGTCCCACGAAGCAACACCATATCCCCCAATGATTCAAAATGCGAAGATGCTAAAGGCAAAAGCTGAAAGGTGATGAATCAGACCAAATGGCGGATCGCCGAGTGCATCGACGACCCTGACTAACTGCGCCGAGTGGTCCTTTGTAGCACAAATTTTCAAAAACTATGAATACCCATTTAATTCTATAGCTTAGAAAAAAATTGGTAGCGAATTATTACTGATTGTTTAGAATATTTTCAGTTTGAGTTGTTAGAATTTTTGGGGGACATTGTTGTTGAGTTTTGAAGGTTTTCAGCTCAAAGAGATTGGAAGTGGGCATCAAAGAATCTTCATCTTAGACGTGTTTAAAGACAATTTTTATCGTACCCATTTAATAGAAACACTTTTTGGTATCGATTTCTATCTCTTTTTCAGGTCTAGCTAAAACTTCAATTCTTGGGGTGTGATTATGTGAATATGGGTTAAATTTACTATTGAGTATTTCTCATTGTTAGTCTATTTGTTGTTTAAATGTTATTTGGTTTAGTAGTTGTGTTTGAACTTAATAGGATTGTAGTTGCAAATACGATTCAATCTTAGTGTTTTTGGCCTGCGAGAGAGAGAGGTTTTAAAACCAAAACTACTAAATTGATAGCATGTGGTTATTGGGTCGTCGTGGGTTCAGCTCGAGAGAGTGGATCCTAGACCTTCTCCCACACATTCAACTTGAGAGAGTGAATGGGCTATGGTGCTTAATTGCTGCAACTTGGTGTTCAAGAGAAACCGAGTTGATTCCGGGTAAGTTGTTTGAGAGAAAATTTACCCCCACTAAAGTCTGGCTTAGTCACAAATGTTCAGAAATTTACTATCAATAGCATTTACTCGATTGTTTATTTTATCCCATAGTCCTATCACATCCCAAGAATCCTGTCTCCCCATCTCATATTTTTATATTTTTTGGCTATTTTTGGTTCATTAGCTAAGTACAAACCCACCATTGATAATTGACATTTGTGTCACTTCTTGATTTAGTATGCTTTTACTCGTAAATATATATAGCTATGATTGACTAGAACATAATTTTACTTTTCTATTTAATTCTCGATTACTAACCGCTCCCTTGGGTCTCGACCCCAACCCATTTGGTTGGGTTATATTACTACACGCGATCGTTGACACTTGAATTGAAAGTTGAGTATTTGATTACGTTAAACAATCAGCATCGTGTAGATAAAAATGACTCTAAAGAGGAGCAAAATGAGCAGCCCCGAATCGATTAAATCTTTCAGCACATTCAACTAAAGTTTATACCACATTAGAAAATATATAGATAAATGCAAATAAGCAAGATCCTCTTCTAAACTCAAAAACTCTTAAAACTCATCAGCTATAAGTTCGAAATGATCGCAAGTCTTAAGTTTTGAAACTTAGGCTAACACAACATAAGATTTTAAACGAAGAAAAACATGATGAGATCAAGACGTTAGGAGATTAAAGTTATGCTAGAAGAACAATTTATATCATTCCGAAAACAATAATAAAAAAATATAATTATATCATGCTAGACGAGAAAACAAAGAAGAAGTAGAGTTAGCAAGTGGACTTTAGATTTATCATAAGACATAAAAAATAAGAATCATGTAGTCATAGGCATAGTAGAAAATATACTCAGAAACAGCAACATCAGCATGATACTATCCTAGTAGTTTCTTGATGACATTTAAGCAATTAGTATACCAAACTTTAATCAGTCTAGAGAGTTGCTGATCGACTTTAAAATACCCTTCAAGCGAGCAGACAAAAATTGTTGGATAGCTATATCGATGTGCCAGTTTTACAATGATTCCACAATTGATTGCTGGTCATGCTTAAAAAAATAAATTCCGTACTTCATGTAACTTATTCGAACTAGTATGTGATCAGGGGCTGCTTGAGTATATGTACAGAATAGACATTGATCAACCTTAAGCATAAACGATTAGAATTAACCAATAAGCACTTTCTAATAGACAGCAGCTAAAATATTTTTGTCAAAGATGTAGTGCTACTGTTCTGCTTATTATGAAAGCAGCAGAACCTGGTTCACAAGCTCTTTATGAAAAAAGATTAACCAAAGTGCAATTCATACTTGTGTGAAATAAGAGTTCTCATGGTAATAGATCGAGTTACACCACTACTATAACACAAAATAACATCAGATAAGAAAGAAAGAAAAAATAGCTAGTGTAAGGCTCTTGAATTTGATCATTTTAGTGAATAACTAATCCAAAGTTAGCTTAATTTGAAGCTATGTACGCAGATCTCTCAGGAGGTAAATAATGCACCTTAGGCTTCAAAAATTCCAAACAACCAACATAGGAAGAGAGCAACATAAATCAAGATAGCTAAACATTCGCGAAATTCATATGTAGAAGACAGAATCAGTAACCTGGGCAAGCGTTAAGTTTTCTAAGCCGATTTAACTCGAATTTATATCAACCACACAAGAAGATACAGATTTATATGGCTTAACAAGAAGCAAAGTTATAGCATCATGTAGATAAAAATGACTCTAAACAGGAACAAAATGAGCAGCCCCGAATCGATTAAATCTTTCAGCATATTCAACTAAAGTTTATACCACATTAGAAAATATAAAGATAAATGCAAATAAGCAAGATCCACTTCTAAGCTCAAAAACTCTTAAAACTTTATCAGCTATAAGTTCGAAATGATCGCAATTCTTAATTAGTGAAACTTAGGCTAACACAACATAAGATTTTAAACGAAGAAAAATAGGATGAGATCAAGATGTCAGGATATTAAAGTTATGCTAGAAGAACAATTCATATCATCCCGAAAACAATAATAAAAAAATATAATTATATCATGCTAGACGAGGAAACTAATAAAGCTCGATTTTACAAGCAATAACATAAAATTATGTGAAGTTATGGCTAAGTATATATGGAGTGATACACAAGCCACAATTCTTAGAGGGTTCAAACCTAACAACATCGATACACATATTGACAGAAACAATACCATATATAAGAAGCGAAAATGACACTGGAGAAAATAATATTGACGAAAGAGAAAACAAAATCTAATTTTATCGGTAAACAAATATATTAACTCTAAAAAACTAAATAAAGATTCGAATTTTTTTTTTACCTTATGTTGAGCGACAAACTAGAGCTTTGACGTCAAGATTTAACTTAGAACTTCCTCCAACTCGAATTTAACACCGAAAATGGAAAAGACGAAAGAAGATAGATTTTTTCTCAAATCTAATGCTTGAAGATTTTCTTGCTCGTTCCTAGATGTTTTTTTTTAGACCCGAAGTCCATCCTTTTATAGTCTATTTGGGCTCCAAGAATTCAAATTTTGAATTTTTGGAAACACAACTCTTACAGGAAACAACAAAGAAATCATGAAGGAGAAGAAAAATCTCTCAAAAATTGACCTTTCCAGGTCTATTTGAGAGGATTGAGTGACTGATGGGGCATTTTTCCGGTGGCCTAGAGTCGTTTCTCTGACGAAGGGGATGGGGGAGCACGTGGGGCAGCCATAGGCGTCTATGGAGAAGACTTAGCTAGCATAGGGGGTCTGAGGAAGAAGCGTGGGTGGCGTGATGGGAGAGGAGCGACGAGTTTTCTCTTTTCTGAAAAAAAAATGAAGAGGCGTTGATTTTTTGGGAAAAGAAGAAGATGACATCGTTTGTCTTGGAAGTTGAAGGATTAGAGGGGCGGTGGTAGGGGTCTAAAAGTCATAATTAATTTGGGTCGTCCGATCAAACATAAAAATTAAGGGTTTAAAAAAAACAAAAAAAATAATGAATTAATTAAAGCCGTTGGTTTAAATCGGATGGTCAAGATTTATGCTAATAAAGCACAATCCATGTGCTTCCTATGTCGCACACGCGGATTGGTTGAATTAAAAAGACTTGGATTGCCAAGTTTTGCTCAAATTAAATCTATTTAAATTATAACCTCTTCTTTATTAAATAACCATAATTTATTAAATTAAAAATAATTATCTTGCAACACTAGCTTATTTGATAAAATTAGTCATTTTAAAAATAAAATTAATATAAATTAGTAATTCATTGATTAATTAAGCTTTCTTAGTTTTGAAAAAATTGGAAAAATGTTTATTGTAGCAATAGAATTTGTATTTAATTTAGAAAAATCGAGTTAACCCTTAAAACTATATTTATTTGACGTAAAATTTAAAAATGAGAAAGTAAGTAGTGTATATATATATATATATATATATATTAAATTTTTATAAGAAATAACATTTATGAAATAAATTTATCAAATAAAATAAATAATTTAAAATCTTTTCGTATTCCTACAAAATTTCATAACATATGTATATTTTATCTTATTATTATTATTAAAAACATTAGTTAAGTAAATGTGGAGAGCCAAAATTCGGTGTCAACATTTATGTTGATGTTTTTACTGACCACAAAAGTTTGCAATATTTGTTTAACCAGAAGGATCTAAATCTTCGCCATAGGAGGTGGCTTGAGTTATTGAAGGATTATGATATTAGTGTTCTCTATCACCCCGATAAGGCGAATGTGGTGGCGAATGCTCTTAGTCGGTTATCTATGTGTAGTGTCGCTCATATTGAGGATGATAGGAAAGAGTTGGTTCGAGATGTTAATAGATTGGTCCAGTTGGGTGTTTGGTTAGTAGACCTACGGACCGTGTGTCAGTACACGGGCCGTGGGTGGATTCGTCGGTACTGGCACCAGATCCTGCAAAAGCTGTAACTTCTACCCTTTTTAATCCAAGGTGTTACGCTATCTCCCTCTTGGGAACATTCGTCCTCAAATGAGATTCAAGACATCATAAGGAGGGTAAGAATTTAATCTAACAACACAACATGAATGCAATTCCATAAATGCACATATTTGAGGAGGAAACATCAACTCCAAGCTAAAGAATGTTCAAAACACCATATCATAAAGTCTATATGCAACTGGTACTCAAATGCACATAAATATGTAGAAATAAATCAATTTGATCCATTTTTCTCAAAATTTAAGCTTTTCATGAATCATGCATAATGAGAAGATCATGGGAATATCTAAGACACATGACACCAAAAGGGTAAACCATGAGAAACTAAATAACTCAAGCTAGAGTATGGATAGGAGAAAACAGATGAGGATAACGAGACATTTATAAGCTACAATTACACCTTTCGAAAGAATTATAAGCGATCGTTATCAAGTAAAGAACCTAACTTGAAGGTTAGGGTCAATTCCATAAGGAATATGGTTTAGACTTAAACTTAACTCACAGTTATCTCTTTTTAGTCAAACTATTTCTGAGAAAAGTAACCGGGGAGGGGGGGGGGGGGTTAAACCTAAAATAAAAGATTGTTGATTGAATCGGTAACAAGTAACTAGGTTTGCAATTTTGAGATGTTGATGAGTCCTTTATTTGGACTCATTTGGGGCTTTGTTTATATAGATGTAATGTTCTCAAATGCTTAATTTGTGCCATAAACTGATGTTAAAGCCTTGAGTTTCAGCTATGAGGATAAAGGAGCAAAGTAAAGACACTAACAGGCAAAAAGGAGCAACATAAGCTCAAGAAAAGGAGAAAAGCAAGCCTGACGATGGCCAAGAGCACTAGGCGAATCTCCAAATTTCCCCTATGCCTCCTAATTTTATAGTACATTGTGCCTGAAATGAGAAAAACTTGGGTGAACTGTGTTCCATATCGATGAATCACTGAATTCATCGGCGAAAGACGATCGTATCGTCGAACGCACTGATCAAGACCAAGATGAGAGTGAATTGGCGAGCTTAAGTCACCAACTGGTCGGCGAAGCCCGACTTTTCTCATCGATCAACCCAAAAATCCCTGTTTGAGATCAATAAAAATTGATGTTTGGAAGAGAGAGAAGGTATCTTGTCATTGTGGAACGAAATAGAGAGAACAAAAACACTGTTCTTGTTGATTTTAAGAAATTTTGGCAAGATATTTCAATTGGGTGTTATAATAGAAAAGATATTATTCATTTAGAACTTTGATTTGCAATACCCAGCTATGGAGCATGTATTAGGTATTGAATTTCTTTCTTTTATAATGATTAGCTAAAACCCTAATCTTAGGGGTTTGACAATGTGATTAATTGTTGCATTTGGCTTGATGGGTGTTAATTATTATCAATTTTAGTGCTAATTCGAAGTGGGTCTGACTTATTGTTGTGGTCTAACTACTCTATGGTATGTTTATTTCAATATAATTTAGTGTTTTATACTTGCTTGAGAAATAAGTGTAAAGCTAAAGTGATAAGTTGGCACTCATAATTAGTGGATCATGATGGATTTAGCTCGAGGGAGTAAATCCCAAGACTCATTCTATGTATCCATCTCGAAAGAGTGGATGTAGTGAAGTTGTGGGCTGGTCTTTACGTTTGGCACATTGAGGTTCGAGAGAACTCAATTTAAATGAGGTAGTTGTTCAAGAAAAAAGTACCTCATCTAAAGGTCATCTTACCCATGAAGAGTTAGCAATTTGCACCAATTAAGTTGAATTTGGCAATTTATGGGTTAACCCCCCCAAGTATCTTTCTCCTATTTAATTATTACTAGTTAATTGTTGAAGGCTCTTTTCAACTTAAAACCCCTTACCCTAACATTGATGTCACCCTTCAAAATTTATTAATAGTTTCCAACAATCTCTATTCCTTAAGCTACAAAAACCACTATTGTAACTTCATATTTGAATTCAAAATAATACTACTCTCTATGGGATTGACCCCAACTCTTCTGTTGGGTTTATACTGCTTAACGATCGTCTACACCTAGTATCGGATAAGGTGTAGTTGATACGTTAATCAAAATGGTGCCGCTTTCGGGGAGTGGTTTTGTTTAGAATTCTCTTATAGAAGTTTAATTTGTTATTTTGTTGGCTGTAGTTGAATCGAGTTGATTTGTTTTGTGTTTGTGTTGGTTGTGTTGAGCAGAAGAAGAAATGAGTGAGGCAGAGATTAACGGTAGCCATATAGGCCACCAAGGTGATATTGAAGATCTTAATAGTGCGCATAACCCAATCCAATTGGGTGGAATTGGTGCAATATGTCTACCATCAACTGACGAGAATGATATATTCCATGTTACTAGTACAACTCTCCATCTCCTTCAAATAAAGGGACTCTACGGAGGGTTGTCTCACGAGGACCCACATGAGCATATGTGGAATTTTATAGATATTTGTGGTATGCTCTCATTCAAGAATGTATCAAAAGAATTAGTTTGTCTCGGGTTATTCCCATTATCTCTGACGTGTGAAGCTAGCAAATGGTTGGCTGAGTTACCGAAGAATTCTATCACATCTTGGGATGAGCTGAACACGACATTCAATGTAATGTTCTTTCTCCCATCGAGGATGTTGAAACTAAGAGACAACATTCAAGGTTTCAAGCGATTGGAAGGTGAGCCCATCCACGAAACATGGCTGAGGTTTAAAAAGCTACTACTTCAATGCCCGACTCACTGACTTCCAAACAATATGCTGCTACAATATTTCTAATGAAGTCTTGACTCGGTAAATAAAGAAGTAGCTGATCAATTGGTTTGAGGTGGGTGCTATTGTTGCAAGAATTTGACTTTGAAGTCAAAGATAGAAAAGGTTGTGAAAATCAGGTGGTTGACCACCTATCAAGGTTAGAAGGCAAGGAGAATGATGAGCTGGAGGTGGACATAAATGATGCATTTCCCGATGAATAGGTATCCACGGTAATTCTACAACAAACTCCTTAGTACGCTAAGTTTGCTAACTATGTAGTATGTGGATTGATATCGGAAGAGCTGAACTTCTATCAACAAAAGAGGTTCTTGTTCGATGTCAAGAAATACTTTTGGGATGAACCGTACTTATTTAGAGAGTGTGAAGACCATATCATTAGGAGATGTGTGCCTGAAGAGGAATTCAATGAAATTCTCCATACTTGTCATGCTTCACCGGTTGGTGGTCATCATAGCGAAGTGCGTACAACCGCTAAAATTCCTCAAAGTGGTTACTACTGCCATCCCTTTACAAAGATGCTCATGAATTTGTTAAGAAACCCATACAATGTCAAAAACAAGGTGGACTATCTAGGAGACATGAGCTGCCTCTAAAACCCATTCTGGAAGTTGAGTTATTTAATGTTTGGAGAATAGATTTCATGGGTCCATTTGTGAGTTCGTTTGATAATAAATACATTTTAGTGGCAGTAGATTATGTTTCTAAATTGGTAGAAGTTGTATCACTACCAAACAATGAAGGGAAAAGTGTTGTTCAGTTCCTAAAACGCTATATCTTTGCTAGGTTCGGCATTCCTCAGGCTATTATTAGTGATGGTGGATCCCATTTTTGCAACAGGCTTTTTGCATCCGCATTGTACAAATATGGGGTGCGACATAAAGTAGCAACATCATATCATCCTCAAACGAGTGGCCAAGTGGAAGTTTCGAATCGAGAGATCAAGAGTATCTTGGCTAAGATTGTAAATGCAACTAGGACCGATTGGTCTCGAAAACTAGATGATGCTATGTGGGCATATCGCACTGTCTAAAATACACCAATTGGTATGTCTCCATATCAGCTAGTTTTTGGGAAGTCTTGTCATTTACTGGTTGAACTGGAACACAAAGCATTATGGGCATTAAAGGCTTTGAATCTGGACTAAGCCAAGACTTCAAAAGGAAGAGTAGATCAACTAAATGAATTGGATGAATTCAATTTTAGGGCATGTGAAAGTTCAGCCCTCTACAAGGAAAAAATGAAGAAGTGGCATGATTCTAAAATCTTTAGGAAGAAGTTCCGAGTTGGAGATTGTGTGTTGCTATAAAATTCTCGACTAAGATTCTTTTCGGGAAAGCTCAAATCAAAATGGTCAGGCCCATTTAGAGTAACACGGGTGTTCACAAATGGAGCCATTGAAATAGAAAGTAAAGAGGACCATGCCTTCAAGGTGAATGGGCAACGCTTGAAGTTATATTTTGGAGAACGCCATGAAATTTTAGTGATTGAAGTGGTGTACTTGGAAGATGCTTGAAAGCATTTCTATGTCATGCCACGACATTAAATAAGGCACTTCTTGGGAGGCAACCCAAGCGTTAGTGCTTTGAATAATGTGTGTTAAATGTGAAGATGTAGGTGATTTTGTGAGGCTAAGACTCCTTCGGTGGTTCGCCGAGTAAGTTCGGCGATCCCAAAGTTGATCACCTTTCTGGCGTCAATAGTGGGCTGAGACACTGGAACATTAGGTGGGATACATGCACTACTCATCAATTCGACGAGATGATAGGGTGACTCGACTTTCTCCGCCTTTTAACACCAGCCCTGATAGCCTAGAGTCTTAGATCTTTTGGAGACGATTCACATACATTAGGCGATGCGCTGATGTCATTCGGCGGACTTGTTCTTGTCTGCCTTCTTGCCCAAAATGGAATAGTTACGTACTAGAAAATTCGGCGAGCTTCGAGCAACTTGATGATTCACCGAACAGTTCGGCGACTACTGCAAGCTTTCGCCAAATGGGTGCCTAGTGAAGATTCATTGTCACCATACTCTATTTGTTTGAGTGCCAGTATTTTGTCTTTATTTTTTTTAATATTTGTTCTCTTCTCATATTAAGGACAATGTTGGATGCTTTTGGTGGGGGTGGTAGGAGTCTTGTTGTTAAGACTTCTATTCTCTCGAAAATTCTTCGAGTCATCAGAATTAATATTCTCTAAAAATTTATTCGAGTATCAGTTGTTATCAATATTGATGACTCGAATAGTGCTCTTAATTGAACGAAATGAATGTTTGGCTACGATGAAGCCAAACGAAGTTGCATAGACAATATGTTAACTTTAAGTATCTCGTTGTGACTAGCTGATTATCGAATGAGTCTCTTGTGATGAACATTGCACACTAGCTAGAAAGTGTGGAGTCTTGTTTGATATTGGTGCCAATGCCTTTTGTGATGAGCTTACTTTGAACATTGTGTGTGATGACACCTAGCATTTACCCCGTTGGTCTGGTTGACTAAGTGATGCAAGCACTTGAAATGATCTTAGGAAATAATTTTAAAGAGTGAAGCAATTTGACAATACACCTGTTTTGTGGCCAACCTTGTGAGATGTGTGAACCTTGCTTGAAACATCTTGAGCCTTATACTTTTCTTGGAAGAAACTTGAACAATTGTGATCCCTCTTTATCCATTTACCCATAACTTTCATGAAGTGTGATTTGTTTGAAAAGCCAACTTAGGCCAAAAGCCTAAGTTGGGGGTGTGGTGAAATGAGAAGGAAAATCAACAAGTGTGAGGAATTCCCCTTTGAGATTGATTTTGAAAAAGATGGAACCCCTCCATGTAAAAAAAAAAAGAGAAAATAAAAGAGAAAAGAAGCAAAGAAAAAGAATGAAAAAACTGTGAAATAAAGTGATGAAAATTGCAAAAGAAATGGGGTGTCCGGTTTCATATGAAGTTGAATAATGGGGTGAATTATGAGTATGTTTGAATTGTTGAAGAAAAGGAGGAAAGGGATTTTCAGGCCACACTTAATGAAGGTAGTAGCCACTGAGCCTAAATTACCATACCTTTACATTCAGCCCCATTACAAGCCTTGAAAAGACCTTTGTGATCTTGAGTGAGTTGAAACGAATGTTGATTGGAAAATAAGGGCAAACCTATGGGCAAAGTCATGCATGTGTTCATCTTTGTGAGTGTGAGAGTCATCTGTGATTCCATAAATATAAATTGTTGAAGAACTTTGTGTGAATAGGGAATCATTTTTTTTGTTGTGAGGGCATTTGAGTACCTTTGTTGAGCTTGAACTTGCATTTGAAGCAAGTATTGTGAACTTGAGCATCTTTGATAATGGTGAGTCACAGTTTGAATCTTTGAGTGCACAATTGATCATTGCATGAGTAAGTTGAACCTTATTGTGTGCATTCATGTTGAGTCTTATGCAGCACTATCTAAGACATCCTTTTTGAACTATTAATCTTGAGTTTTACTTGAGGACAAGCAAAACTTTAAGTCGGAGGTGTTGAGGAGTTCAAGATTTGGACTCATTTAGGGATTTGTTTATATAGATGTAGTGTCCTCAAATGCTTAATTTGTGCCATAAACTGATGTTAAAGCCTTGAGTTTCAGTTATGAAGATAGTGGAGCAAAGCAAAGACACTAACAGGCAAAAAGGAGCAACATAAGCTCAAGAAAAAGAGAAAACCAAGCCTGACGATCTCAAAGAGAACTCAGCGAATCACCAAATTTCCCCTATACCGCCTAATTTTACAATACACTGTGCTGAAATGACAAAAACTTGGGCGAACTATGTTCCATATCGGTGAATCGCCAAATTCATTGGCGAATGAGGATCGTATCGCCGAACACACTGATCGAGACCAATATGAGAGTAAATTGGTGAGCTAAAGGACTAAAGGGCACATCGCAGAAGTGATCGGCGATCTTGATCTAGATCGCCCAAAGTTACAATGCCTGATGGAGGAAAAGGTGAAGAAAAAAAAGTAGTGATAGACAAGGAACATCGGCGAGTCGCCGACTAGTTGGCGAAGCCCGACTTTCCTCGCCGATCAACCCCAAAAAGTCATGTCTCAGATCAGTATAAATTGACTTTTGGAAGAGAGAGAAGATATCCAGTCATTGTGGAACGAAATAGAGAGAACAAAATCAATGTTCTTATTGATTTTAAGAAATTTTGGCAAGAGATTTCAATTGGGTGTTGCAATACAAAAGATATTATTCATTTTAGAACTTCAATTTTCAATACCCAGCTATGGAGCATGTATTAGGTACTGAATTTCTTTCTTTTATAATGATTGGCAAAAACCCCAATCTTGGGGGTTTGACAATGTGATTAATTGTTGCATTTGGCTTGATGGGTGTTAATTATTATCAATTTTAGTGCTAATTCGAAGTGGGTCTGACTTATCGATGTGGTCTAATTACTCTATGGTATGCTTATTCAATATAATTTAGTGTTTTATACTTGCTTGAGAAAGAAGTGTAAAGCTAAAGTTATAAGTTGGCACTCATAGTTAGTGGGTCATGATGGATTTAGCTCGAATGAGTAAATCCCAAGACTCATTCTATGTATCCAGCTCGAAAGAGTGGATGTAGTGAAGTTGTGAGCTGGTCTTTACGTTTGGCACATTGAGGTTCGAGAGAACTCAATTGAAATGAGGTAGTTGTTCAAGAGAAAAGTACCTCATCTAAAGTTCATCTTACCCATTAAGAGTTAGCACTTTTGGTTAGCAATTTGCACCCATTAAGTTGAATTTGGCAATTGATTGGTCAACCCCCCAAGTATCTTTCTCATATTGATTATTCCTAGTCAATTTTTGAAGGTTTTTTCCAACTTAAAACCTCTTACCCTGACATTGATGTCACACTTCAAATTTTATTAATAGTTTCCGACAATCTCTATTCCTTCAGCTACAAAAACCACTATTGTAACTTCATATTTGAATTCAAAATAAGACTACTCTCTGTGGGATCGACAACTACTCCTCTATTGGGTTTATACAACTTAATGATCGTCTACACCTAGTATCGGATGAGGTGTAGTTGATACGTTAATCAGATATCAACAAGAGATGAAAACTAGGGAATATGTGTTCCCCCACGAGCTCTTAACGCGGTGTTCCTAATAATATTAACTCTATCCTAGTGTTAGTCATGCAAGGACGATAAGTTAGGTATACCTAAATGATTGGTAATCCAAGTAGAGACTTTCCCCTCACAACTTTGTAAGTCTGCGAGTGTGTGCTTTACTAACCCTTATCATTACCCCGGATTAGCCCTTGTGTCAATTAACTTAGGGTATTCACCCTTTCCTCAATTGATTAAAGCCAGACTATTAGATAACAACAAATCCTTAACTCAATATCCGTTGTTTAATTCTTTTCTCATTCATTATTCCCTTGGTAAGGCAAGTAGGAACAAGGCGAATTCTAACATTGCACACCACTAGAAAGACTTTTAAACGAAAGAATTAACAATACATGCATAAACACTATTCAAGAATTACTTATTTATTAGTCATATGTTGTTAATTGCTCATGGTTCCCACAACCCTAGTTGTGGTTTCAGCTAATCATGCGTAAGAATTCACAATTCATATTGTTTTTAAGAAGAATTATGAACTTAGAATCAAAGTAGATGAATACCGGAATCTTTAATTGGAAATCAAAAACAAAATTTAATAAAACCAAACTTCAAGATTTAAATTTGCCAAAGTGTTTCCAAAGAAATCTCAAAGCCAAAACAAATGTTCCCAATATTATCTAACACTCAAAAACGAAACTTACAACCCATATTTGTAGTAGTAGAAGTCCTAAACAAAATAGGAAACAAAATAAGGAAAATACGGTGAGATGCGGTTTCTAATCGATGACTCGACCTACAGACTGTGGATCAGCCTACGTTCCATGGTTCACCTCTGTGGTTCAGCACTTAGAAAATATTTCAGGCTCTTCAAACAACGGTTGAAACCTACGGTCCGTGGATTGGACTTTGGTCCGTCCTATTCTTAGCTGGTTCAAGTACTGGAACTTCAATTATGTGAATCAAACGACGACCAACAATCTACGGTCTATCATTCACTCTACGGGGCGTCGTTTGCCTCCGTGGTTCCACACTTGGTCAGACTTCCTTTATCTCACATCCACTATCCTCCACTAACGGCCCGTCAATGGAACTATTCTGTGGTTGGCTCTATCGACCGCTACTGCTGCCACTTTATGCTCTTTTCTCTCTCAACTGCATCCAAACCTATTTCCTGCAAAAATTACACAAAAACCATCATATCTAGTAAAAAAATGCTCAAGACTCGCACAAAACTCCAAGTGAAATGCATCAAAAATACCGTAAACTCACGGTATATCAACACCCACAACTTAAAATTATTGTTTGTCCTCAAGAGACACACTATAAGACTAAACAACACTTATGTAGAAGAAAGCATACAAACTCAAGCAATCACATGGCTTTCTCAATCAAGTCCTTCACTCAATGCAAATCTTTTAATTTAGACTCAATAAGCTAACTCATGCAGATCAAAACATGACAAAGACAGACCAATAGATATCATCACATAAACTTTCAGCAATCACCAAGGTACCAACTCTCCAATAATGTAACTAGTGCCCTCACTTCAAACAAATCCTTTTTCACTCAACAATCAGATATTTAAGCTTAAGGATTTAGTAAACACTCACGCTCAGAAGTGAACTCAATACAGCTAGTGCTCAATACCATAGGCTTGCAATTATTTTCACTGCATAGACTCTACAGAATAGTCACTAGGATCACTAAAGGACTTTCTTAGCTTGTAAGATAGGCTCAGGGTCAGGTAGGATACCTTTGGGTATTTTTAGTGACTTTTCTTCCCTCGTTGACATTACATTGGCTATTTACCTCTTTTCTCAACCAATTGTGATATATTTTTATTTTCTGCTCTTTTCCTTTACTTTCTTCAGCACAAATCTGACTTTGACTTTTTTTTCATTCTGTTTTTTTACTCTTCTTTTTCTTTTTCTGCTATTCATCATTATTATCACTTGTTTTGTTTCTTTTGAATTCAGTCACATCTTTTTCTATCCTTTTTCTTCTTCTACACACAACTCTTTTCATGCTCTTTTCTTTCGGTTTTCCTTTTTCATAGCCACCCTCAACTTATATATTTTTCATGAGTTGAGGTGCACAATGTCTGAGGTCGGACCAAGGTCAAGATTAAGGTAACTTCTGAATTAGCCACCCTCAACTTAGGCTTTTGGCCTAAGTTAAGGTGCACATGTTCAAGGAGGGACCAGGGCCAAAATAGTCTTTTAGGGAAGGTTAGTTAGGTGTATTGAAAGAAGTGGTCTTCATTAGGCTCAAACATTTGGATCAAGAGGAGCATTTATTTCTTTTGGTTGGATCATTTTAGGCTTAAGTGGACTTATTTGAACAAGGGCCTATGATCATTTCCTAATTCCTAGCCTAGATTATCTTAACAAGACCAACGGGGCAAGTTCTAGATTGGCACATACTGCATGAACATACAAAATCATCTCACACACTCTTGGCACCTTGTTTCATTATTGAATTATTGAAGCACCTAGTTTAATTTTTATCTTAAGCATGCTATCATACTGGTTCCTATCATGTCACATAAAGATCCAACACATTCAACTCATTCAGACTATAGATCTATCACATTTTCAAAAATTTTGGACAGGTGTCAATTTCATGATTCTCATGCCATAATGTTTTCATTGTTTATATCTACTTCTACATATACAATCCTACACATGACGGTTCAATAGAAAAGTAAAACAGTCCCTTGTGGAAAAAGAACACAGGCAATAAAACCCCAAGGGAGGGTTATGAGTTGGGTTACTCAGACTTCACCCTATTAGTCACAACCCATTTACCCCACCCTATGAAAAATTGGTGCAATTGCCTGCAATGCACAAAAAAGAAAAATAAAACATAGGAATGCCATCAGTAGCGCCTTCATCAACGTTGGGAACACCCTCAGTCGTGCTTCTCGAACCATATGGACCAACACCTATCGCACGGGTCCTCTGTTTTCATAGCTCCTCATCAATAATCGACTGTCTCTAGGCCGCTGCAAACTCCTCCCGCTTTTTCTTTTTTGCCCGTCGGGCCTCCTCAGTATCAAAAGTGTACTAAGAAGAGTGGTGGCACTTCCCAGCCGCATGAGAAAGGTCAGGTGGTGGGATAGTGTCACCAAAGAGTGCATTCATCACCACGTCATCAGCCTCAACCTCAGGTGTGGTCTCCGGTACATTACCAGCAGGGGCTAGAAGAGCATTCACATCAGAATGGAGCCTAGCCAACTCCATCGGAAAAGAAGTTACATCAATGGTGGGTCCATGCCTCTCCATTACTTGAACTTCGAACGCATCTAGCCTCCAGTGGACTGCCTGAACCTTAGTATCCATCATCTTCTCCATACGAGCCTCATACTCCTCAACAAATCGCTGCATCCAAGGCCTCATCTGCTGCAGCAAGGTAGCCATCTGGGCCTCCAATTTATGGACTTGGGCCACATCTGAAGGGGAAGTGGCCCGGGACGAGCTCGCAGTCTGACTGGTGACGGTGGAAAGGGGAGCATGTGCATCCGCAGTAGTGTGAGGTAAGGAAGTGTATCAGCATGTGCCGCTATAACCTTCTCAACCTCTCGAACTAAGTCATCACCCACACGAGGAACTGCAACAAGTGTACTTCGATCCGGGGAAGCGGGGTTTGTATCTTCCTGGATAAGCCCAACATCAACATACTTAGTAAACTTGACCAATCTATTACATTGCCATATCGGCACAGTAGACTCTCTGCATAGGCGGATGATCAAGCATGGGAAGGGTATCTTCGTGGTCCTACAGAAGGCTCTCTCATAAATCTCAGCAAGTATAATCCGGGTGAAATCAACCTCTAGCCCTGCCATTAGTGCAGCAAGCATCACCCCCCAATCCTAAGTAACGACATTTTTTTATTATTTGGGGAACAGTCTGGTATGGACGATGGACCACTAAAATTTTTCCCCAAAACTCAAAGTCGCATTTCTAATCAGCAACTTCATATTCTACACCCACTTGATGCTCTTTCCATCCTCACCAATATATCGAGCCATCCATCAAAGTAGTAGCTCCCTCTGCTCGGAGTCTCGGAAAGCAAGACCCTAAAAATCCCCATCCGGTAGTCATACTCTGCCGTATTGATAAGCAGAGTGTGTGTCGGGCCATAAATAAAATGGCGGATGGTGGTCTCAAAAATGTCGATCGGTAGTCCCGACACATGGTAGTCAGGAGAGGTAGCTGGACCAAAGCCTTGGCGCGTGGTGGCAAGGCACTAGTGATAGTGGTAGCAGATGCGGCGTAGAACTCACGCACCATCTCCTCGCTATATCTCCCTAGACTATCAGCCATCCAGTCGCACCTGTGCTACTGGAATAGAGCATGGATAGAGGGCATCATGTGGAGGGTCCCTGTCAAAACCCGACACTCTTCAGTAATCGGATGGGCTACCTTTTTGTGCTCATAGGGCCTTCCCGTTAATATATATCTGGTACTAGCCCTCGACACACCACATATTCAGCTCTGTGACGTTGTGAACCAGCTCAACTCTCGTGTTGGGTGGTTCTTGGGTATCCCCCGTGCTATCGACATCGGAAGAAGAAGCGGAAGTACCACTAGAACCGGAGCCAGAATGCAAATCGGAGTCGGACTGCGACTCTCCTGCAGGTGTGGTCCCCTCCTCAGACTGGGGTTAGTGACCTTAACCTCGTCACTAGAAGTAAGTACATGCCTGGCTGTATTCCTCGTAGTCCAAGGGGTAGTGAGGGAGCCTCTAGTGGTCTTAGGGTCGTACACGTCCCCACTAGAATTCACGATCATGCGGTGAGACGGGGAACAATCTTAGACTTGCCCACCCTTGCGTACATGAGAGCTTGTTTCGGTGCCATGGTACCTGAGGAAAACTGGTTAGTACTCAAAGAACACAAAGAGACCCAAGAAAAATTTTTAGAACAACATTCAGACTTGGACAAAAAAAATTAAGAATCCTAGGCAGTAGCTATTTTATGAGCTCCGGTGGGCACTTACGGACCTTCGATTGAACAGCGGACCATGGATCCCCTCCGTAAGTCAGGAACTCATTTTTTTGTGGTTCTGATGGGGAACCACGGATGTGCAGAACGGTCTGCTGATCAAACGACAGACCCTAGACTACACCGTGGTTCATGACTTTGCCAGTTTTGGTGTGCAATTGATTTACGGACCCCAATCTATGGTCCGTAGGTTGACCTACATATTGTGGGTTGACGTCGTTGATTAGTGTTGTGCAGGCTTTGTTATTCCAACTTTTCATTCTACACTTTAAACTTAACAATCAACAACCAATCAAAGTCTAAACATGTATTTCAACATATTTTGTGGTAGTTCGTCATTCCTAGGATTTCCATCATTCACATTTCACATTTAATCAAATAAAAGTGAAACCCTAAGTCAATAGACTCACTCAGACATCGAATCCATTTTGTTTGGTTAAATTTGTCAACACACTCCAATTACCATCGTTCCAAGGGTAGTTTCAGGACTAGTCTATACCAAGTTATCATGAAAATTCCTACTCAAGGTCAAGTACAACTTTGTTGATTTCAATTCAAACAATGGAAACAAATCAACATTTTTGTGAGATTGATTATCTTACAAGCAAAGCGAAATTGAGGAGTGTGTTGGTTTTGACTTCTTTTTAAGACCCAAGCAGAGTTCACACCGAACCCAGACTAGAAATGGGAGATAAGAGTGGAAGTGGATGATTTGGGGGAAAATGACAGATATGGAAGTAGAAAGGAATTAAAAATGATAGGGAAGGATTATATGGATGTGATAGGGGAGTTTAGTGGGTGAATTTGGGGTGATTAATCAGTTTGTAACGCCTGGGGGGAAACAAAGAAATGGGGGTGTACTTGAAATGAGGGGTTCTTATCTAAATGGGGTCTGGATCGGGTCGACATTAACCCTAACTTGGACCCATGAAACCCCATCGACGATTCGTAGGTCAACCTAAGGTCCATCGATGGGTACCGTGGTTCACTCTAACACTTAGTAAAATTCAGAACACTAACCTGGGATCTACGGATGCTATCCCTGGCCCATGGTTGGACCTACGGACCGTCGATGGGAACCATATACCACTGCATCAACATATTTTTTTGCAGATTTCTCCTTTTTATCCTTGCACATGTAGCAAACATTAGGACTTCCTTTTTGTACTTTCAAGACACTTTTTAGACGCGGACCCTAATCTATCATTATCTAGCCAACACAAAAACTCAAAATAAGAAAAACTATGTAGAAAACTACAAATTTAAGAAAAGCTCCCTATATCGAAAAGAAAAACATCTATAGTTGACTAGATTTTACATCTTGGGTTGCCTCCCAAGCAGAGCTTGATTTAACGTCGCGGCACAATGCAGACACCTTGATTACTCAGACTTCATCAAGACCCCATTCCTTTATCACCTCGTTGACACTCTTAGATTGCCCAAAGTACACCTTTATCCTCTGACCGTTCACCTTGAACTTCATTCCTTCCTTGTTCTCCATTTCAACCGCTCCATGTGGAAATACTTGGGATACTTTGAATGGCCCGGTCCACTTGGACTTGAATTTGCCAGGAAACAAGCACGACTTTGAGTTAAATAACAATACCAGATCACCGGGAGAAAATTTGTGCTTTTCGATATTTTGATCATGGTACTTCTTCATCTTATCCTTGTACAAGGCTGAACTCTCATATGCTTTTAGGCGAAACTCGTAGAGCTCATTCATCTCATTCATTCTTTGACTTGAAGAGGCGCCCCAATCTAAATTCAATTTCTTGAGTGCCCACATAGCTTTATGCTCTAGATCTACCGACAAATGACATGATTCTTTTGGTGAATTTAAGAGAATGACTTGAATGGGTGATTTTTGGGGTTAAAATCACTTATGTAGGAGTCCTAGGTTTGGGTAAAACGACATAGTATTAATTTAAAGAAATCTGGAAGAGACCCATAACCCCTAAATTTAAAAACTGTCGACCCCCTTCACATGGCTCTTCACGAGCCGTTGAGGCTTCCCCGAGCTGGGGTTCCAGCCATGGTCCTTGACCAGTGGCTTGGCTTACCACACTTAAACTCAACTCCCCACACGCCCACCCCCACGAGCCATCAAGTGGCTTGTGGGAGGAGGCAGTCTTTACTAGCTCACTGCCTAGCCCTTCACGCCCATCACCACGCCCCGTGCTCCTCACCACGAGCCATCATGGTGGTTGTGGGAGGTGAACACCTCTTGGCAAGCTACTGTGAGACACCATGTGCAGCACCACGGCTCGTGGTGCCCTTCACGACCCGTATGGGTGCACATGAAGGTTACCCAAGCTCAATTCTTCAGCTCATGCATTGACACTTTACCCCATGCTTAGACTACTAGATTCTAAGGTGCTACACTAGTTAAGAAACAAGATCAAAAATAAAGGCTCCACGGTTGAGTTTGTCTATCCCTGCTTAACAAAGTAGTTAGGCGGTCAACTGGGTAGGTGGTTAGAGGTCGAGAGATCATGATCATAATATCAATCATGTAAATCAGTAATTTGATAACCATAAAAAACCAATAAAAGAGTTGTGATACATGAATCCTTAGTATGTTGCAGCACTGGAATTGTCTTTCTTATTGTTTTAACATCGAAATTGAAGTTGTCCATTGTTAGTTAATTTTAAATTTTAATTATTTGCAATAGTAGTATAGATATAAAATGCAAGTTTCTTAAAAACACTTTTTTCAATTTTGGATTTAGTTGAACTGAATATAAATTGATCGTAAGTCCTTTGGGTTCAACAATTCAACTCTTTTAGAGACTATATTACTTGTGTGACCATGTACTCTTGTATGTGTATTTGGGAGCAACATTGGTCAATGGTATATTTTCTGCATTCGAAGATCCTTCAACTAGTGTTTTGATTGTTCCACCTATAAAAATCAAATTTATTCATTTCCCATAAGACCATCCTCATGGATCGAGCCCATAACTCATGGTTCTCACCCTTCAATTGGATTATGTGATCAAAATTTAAGGGTTTTCATTCCACATGATGTCGTAAGGAGAGATCGTCCTCCTTTGATTCGTCTCCTCTTTCACACCGATCCTTTTTTATTGTCTCCGGCCATGATCAAGTGATATTAAATTTTTTGTATCCTTGTTAGTACAGCTCTGATATAATGCTAAAATCAAGGAAGAATGAGAACAATGGTTGGGGGGATTTTTCACGTCTCTTTCTTGTTAGTAATACCATCTATTTAGACACACAAAAAATAAACTAAATCCTTAACCTATTCGGTAATCAAAACTCGAGTCAATTAGACCTACAATTCTTATATTTACCGTACTTTGAATTTACAGTATGCACATATAACTAAATATATGTTATAAAATATTATAGTGTGGATGTCCATTACACCAAGAAGTTACTCTCACCCATTATCACTATTACTTTCCTCCATTATGAAGATAACCATAACCTCCATCTCCAACTTTATAACAATTATTCTTGTAACCATTCACTTCCATAACCTCCTCCATTATATTCATGTTAATGTCATGTTTTTGACTAACCTTTTGTATGCCTCTATGTTACACTATAAATAGAGGCATAAGGGTTTATATTGTACACACTTGAAGATTTGGTGAACACTTGAATAAGAAAAGCTCCTATCTCTTGTCTCCCTATTTCTATTGCTATCATCTTTTATATTTCTTGTCTTATATTCTTTTTGCCTTCACCTTTATATTTTTCTTTTGTTCTTAAGTTTTACAACATGTTATCAGCACGATTGTTCTATTATTGAAGGTTTGAAGCAAAGTAAATATAAAAAAGGTAAAAATATTTGTGTTTATTTTTCTCTCAGAAACAAGGTAAATTACTATATAATCTATTTTATATTTTACTTTTGATTATGCATCATTAGTTTTCTTACCATCTCTAAATTATATGAGTCCAGAAGATTGATCACTTATATATTTAAAAAGTAAAATTATTTTTGTAAGTTAATAATTTGTAAAGAAATTATTCTTTATGATCTTGTTTTATTAAAATATAAGTTATCGAGTTATGTGGCATATACATATTGATTGGATTATCATTATCAGTTACTTTTGCACCTCTTTATTTTTCTTTATCTAAACATTTACTTGTTGAGTTATTAATATATTATTTGTACTAACAGAGTTTGTTTTGTAGTGATTTTAAAATGGTTAGTAAATTATGTTAATCTTCCTAACAATATTAAGAAGGAATGTTAAAAGGTTTTTATTCATTTTAACTTGGGACTTTTACATGATTCCAACATGTTGTTCTAATTAATTGATTTTGTTCATCTTTATTATGTTTTAAGTCAAATTCAGATTATATTTACGAGCTTCAATATTTATTTTTGGTAACGCTTTGGTTTATTAAGACAATGGTTGAGCGTAAGACGGTGAATTAAAGTTTCACCGCACCAAGTGGGGTAAGACATCGAGTAAAGTCTCAGTGCACCATGATAATAAGAAGTTGGGTTCAAGTCTCATTGATTTATGACCAAAGGCGTCTTTATATGGGTAAGACATTGGGCTTAAGTCCTAATGCACTATAGTGATGATATGATGATGACTGACATAAAGTTGTATACTTTTGACTAAAAGTCATGAAATTTGCTCCATTCTCTTATGGGAATGTGGTAGCAGTGCATAATGTCTGAAAAATGACAAGTGGTTGAATGTATGAATATGAGTGTGGTAAAATGTTAATGGTCATCATTGTGGTAATTAAAAGGAAGAACATTATGGGTTCTTAAGATTGTCCTTCAAATGTGAAGGTAATTTTATCCATCAAAGTGGTATGAACGGTTATTGGGCATATTGTTTCTTAAGATGGTCCTTCAAATGTGAATGTAATTTTTATCCACCAATGTGGTATGAAAATATATTGGGCACATTGTTGTTGATGCAAGTCAATTTGAAAAGTTTTGTAAATCTTCCATCAAGATAAAGGAATACAAAGTGGTAGTACATTTGGTACATTTGACCTTTTAAAGTGATGTTGAGGTGAGTCACATAAATTTGATAATGCCAAAGCATGACAATGAGTTTCTAATAAAAACTTATGGAGCATGTACAAATGGTTATGGTTCATTTCTTGAAGAGAATATGGCTTGTGTTCATATGGATAAGGACATGTTCATGTATGGTTGGATAAATGTCACATCTCACCTCTACGGGAGGTTTGAGATATTGAAAAAAAAATGTTTTTTGACATAAATGGTCATTTTGGTCATATACTTTGACTACTACACAAATATTGTGGTATATTTTATTATGAACTATTGGATGACTAAAGAAAGAAATAATCCTTTTCTATAAAGGTTGTGATCAAAACCAAAATAATTGTTATTGTGTGGCAACACAAATTTGTCATCGGTTGTCAAGAAATAAGTCTTGCATGTAATAATTTTAACCATGACAATAATAATAGAAGGAGATGGTCACCATAAGAATGGTCTTGTGAAATTTGTGGCAGTACACAAACTTAATTAAGAGTTTCGGAAGAACTAATTTGTTACTATCCATAAATGAAAATAGTTCATAATATTGAGGTTGTAGTAAGTCTCAAAAAAAACTTTATAAGTTTCGGAGGAATTGAAAAAAATTTATTATATTGAGATTGTAAATTATTGAAAGATTAAATATCTTCATATTACTACAATCAAAGCGGGTTATGAATATTTACATAAAAGGTTACCCGCATTTCTCTTGTTTGTTATATACAAATATAGGCATGATGATGGAATCACATGCAAAAGTAAACTAGAAGTTTACTAGAATAAATATCAGTTGGAATAACCGGTTGACCATTTCGTTTCAAATGTGATGCAAAAGAATTGAGAATTCATGTGGTTATATGTTGAAGAAATAAAAGATTCTTCGATAATTCTCATGTGTTGCTTGTTCTCATGATAAAATGATCATTGTACTATGGGCCCGTTCACCTGCCATGTGGACCACTTACTATTATGATTTAATAGATGCATCTATGGTATGGTCACATGTGCATTTGTATCAACTTATAAATTGGTTTTTGTAAGGTTGTTTGCTCAAATTGTTAAATTAAAAGCACAGTTCCAAACTATAAAATTATGTTGATAATACTGGTTGGTTTAGCAGAAATTGTTTGCCTCCAATTATAGCTAGACCATTGATTATGAGAACAAATCTCTCAAATAAAATTTGGTATGAGATGAGTTTATTTAACGTGTATGCATCAAGCCAACAAGGTTCTCCCGTCACAATTGGTTCAGGGTTAGAAACCAAATAATTTCCATCTAAAAATTTGATGTGTGCACATATGATTTTATTGCTCCACCAGGCACAAAGATGGATCCCCAAATGAGGTAGGGGGTAAATGTTAGATTTCCTAACATTATGGGGAGATATGTTTAGTAGCTGAAAATTATGTGTGGGGTAAAGTATATAGATCCTTGTAAACAAAACGTGAACTTGAAGCTCAAGAGATAATTCATTTACAAAATATTGCAAATAATTTGCCAGATGTATTTGCTGACCCAATATTTTAATTAAGCTACAAATGCTCCAATAAATAGTCCTTGAAGGACAGAGTCTATGGTACGTCAAAAGCATGATAGACCAATCGATTCCAAACGTAAAACTCCTTGAGGAAGGAGAGGAACAAATTATCAAAATGGTCATGATAATGAGGTAAGTGCTTTGAAAGAGCACTATGACATAACACTTAATAAAAACCTTGACAAAGGTTCAGGTACCTGAAAATGATGAAAAATAAAGATCTTGATAAGTTATGTCGTATTGGAATCGATACCAAAATGACCATCAACAGTATCTTTTATGTGAAGTAGCACTCAATGCTATAAATTGTTACGAGGATCTTAAATTCGAGTATGTCATATAGTATGGATAGATAAATGATTGGCACTATTCAAGTATATTTTGTTTCACTTAGAAAAGTGATATTTTTGATCTTATAGTTCATGGATCAAATATAATGTCAGTGTGGTACAAATGAATCATTGTGCAAAAGTATAACCGTAAGATATAAATTACAGTTTGTGCCTCGGGGCATAAAGGTTTTTTGCAAAAATCACGACATTATCAAATGGAGATATATTCTATAGTGGTGGATGCAATGAGACTTGTTTCAGTCTGGCAATAGATGAAATACTTGAATATGCATAATGAATGATTATTATGTCTAACTAGACGATAAAGATTATATGAAAATCCTTGAAGGATTTAAAAGGTCTTAAAGCAATTCCATTAAGTACCCAATGGTTTTGAGACAGCTTAACACAAAGAAAGAATCTTTTTGATCTCATGAAAATGATTTAAAATGTCATGTATTAGTACAATTGGTGCACTTATAGATTGTTGGTTATGCAAATGCTAGAAGATTATTTGATATACATAACGAAAGTTATGTGAAAGGATTGTCATAATATCATTCAAGTTATGACAAGAAATAACTAACAAAGCAAGAGACTGAACACATAGAAGATGTGTGATTTTCTTTCAGAAGAAAAGACGAGCTTCAATAAAATTGAAATGATCAATCCCCGAGTCAAAAATAATTTGATTATGTAGATGCAGAATACTTATTTGATCTTCATAAAGCTCGATCGCAAATGGACTATTATTTTCATATGGAGACACAACAATATCTTGGAAATTCAAAGAATCACATTAGTAACCACTTCTTCAAATCATGCAGAAATAATATTGATCTATGAATTAAGTCGGGAGTGTGTTTGCTTGGAATCATGATCTATCATATTCAAAAAATATGTGATTTTCTTTTGATAAGGATATTCCAGCCACCATATACGAAAATAATAGATAGCTCAATTGAAAGGAGGATACAATCAAAGGAGATCGGACAAATCATATTTCACCAAAAGTCTTTTTCACATATGATCTTCAACAAAATGGTGAGATTGACATTCAAAGACTCATTCAAGTGATAATCTTGTAAACTTATTCACTAAGGATTGCCAATATCAATATTTGAGAAGTTGCGATATAAGATTAGAATACATCGTCTTCGAAATATCAAGTAAAGTTTTTATCAGGGGGAGAAAAATACGCATTATACTCTTTTCCTTAACCATGGTTTTATCCCAATTGGGTTTTCCTGGTAAGGTTTTCTCAAGCCCCAAGTCTACACCCTGGACATGGCCGGTACTCGAGAACCATTGTTGGCCCCAAGCGAAACCTTCGCCTGGATTTCTTACTCAGCAGAAGACTTTACTCAAGATAAATACTTTTAAATTAGTACACTGAACTGCTCAATAAATAACTAAGAATGTAATAAGTAACATTCACTACCAAAGTGGCAACTCAAGTCTCAACTAAACTGAAAAGGAAAGTAAAGACTCATGAACTAACATCAACTAACTCTGTCTATGAAGCCCTCTAAACTCTGAGGGATGTTGGTACAAGACCCTCGATCATCCTAACAACTAGAATAAGCAAACAATAAAACATATCATAACCAAAGGGATCCTCTAGAAAGCAAGAAGGCTCACCAACTGACTGTGAGCGCTTAACTGGATCAACGATGCGCCGGATGCTGATCCTGGTTACATGTGTTTGCATCATAATAAGATGCATGCCAAATGGCATCAGTACATTGAATGTACGAGTATGCGAGAGGAATTCTAAAACAATACTTGAGCTTGAAAGGAACTGAAGAACTTCTCTGGCTCAACTCAACCCAACATAACTGAACTCATTTAAATATAAAGCAGTTTAAAAACAAGTGCAATATAAAGAAAAGTTGTTTAAAACATGATGTCAACTCTGTGTGTATGCAAAGATACATATAACTCTGAAATATATATAGAAATACAAATAACTATGTATATAAAAATATAATTTATTTTGTGGGAGTTTCTCTAACCGACAACCATCACGTAAGAGTTATTGTGATGATAGAGTTTTTTGCCTCACGCTGCTAGGGACGTCCTATACCTTACCGAGGGTATAGAACCTGAACTACTAAGTGGATCCACTAGTCTATGCTAAAAAGCGCTAAAGGAATCATCTAAAAAGTATGACCCTTTTTTACCAATGCTGGCTATATGGTTTATGGGGGTTGTGAGTTGTCTGAACTCTCCCCCATATCGGTGTACAATACTACTCCCAAAATATAATACTAGCTCTTATGTTTAAAAACATTAATTCTGTGATTTGAGATAATTGCTCAAAAACTTAGCTCAAAGGCTATCTTGGATATCTCAGTTTCCTTTCTTGCTTAATTGTGAAAGCATTTACTCTTTTCTGAAAACTATCTCAACGGCGGCTCTTTGGAAATCAAAGTTTCCTTGCTTGTTTAGATGTGAAAACATTTTATACTCTTTGGGAATACATAGTCCCCATATACTTTTGAAAAAATGAACTTCAACTTTACTCTTTACTGAACTCAAAATTCAAGTCTTAAAACAAAGTTAGATCATTTGTAAAATACTTTTGGAAGACTCTATGAATTTCTCTTGACTTGACTCTTAACTGATCCTTGAATTGAATTATGGATTCAAGGATTGAGATTTCTGATATGAAAGATCTCATGATGTTTAAGAGTTTTTTTAGATAGCTAAACATGAGAAAATATCAAGAAATCACTGTCTGAAAGCTGGTCCGCGACGCGGAGATGTATTTAATTTTTTGGTCACGAAATCAATTTTGAGGCAGAACGGTCCGTGACCGCTCCGCGACGCAATAGTACATTTTCAAATCTGAGGAACAGGTCCGCGACGCGGACCTGGTCGAGGACCTGGTACCCAGATTTTCCCGACTTGTTCTTTCTTCTATTTCTAACCCCAATTCACCTATTTTCGATTCTTTTTCTCCATATCTCTTTAGATTCAGGTACCCACAACATATACACAAGAATCTAATTCAAAGAAACTCTAATAATCAATCTTTAACTCTCAGGAACTCCTCAATCTTATCCCAAATTCAAGAAAGAAAGCAATTCAAGAATATAACTCAAGAACATCAAATTCTCAATCCCTTTAGGACGAAATTACATTGAATAAAAAATGTTTGGTGTGTGGGTGAACGAACCCAACACTCTGTTAATTCACATACCTCGTAGGAATCACCCCTTGACAAAATCCACAAGCAATTCATGAAGATCTTGACGATTCTTGCTTCTTGTCCTCCTTTCTCCTATTCTTTTCTCTTTTCTCAAAATCCTAACTCTTTTTCCAAAAGCGTAAACTGACTAAGATCAGTTTAGACCCCAATTAATAACCCAAAAATGAAATAAAATAATTGGGTAAGGAAAAGACCATAATGCCCCTTTAAAATCTGGATTGGACATATCCTTATTTGAACAACCCAATTTCCAATGGGCGTATCTCCATCATACGAACTCGGAATCACGCAAACTCAGCGACGTTGGAAATATTGTTCCAAGATATTTTCTACGATATCTAGAAACACACCTAACTCATCTTGAGCTAGAAGTTATGGTTGTTTGAAGTTGACCAAAAACTCAATCTTAACACACTTAAAACTTTCCAGAATTTTTTTATACTTTCCAAAAATGACTATTTCCTCTTTTAACTTCTTTCTTGTTCTTTATAGTTACGGGATGTTACAATATCTCCCCCTTGGGAATATTCATCTTCGAATGAGCTTACTCTTAGTAGGCTAAAGGTGTTTTATCAATCATTCAGTTCAAACACCCAACAAGCAAAGCAATTACAACTAGGGGTGTACAAGTCAAACCGAACCAACGAACCAAATCAAACCGAAAAAAAAAAAACAATTTGTGGTTTGGTTTGATTGGTTTGGCCGTTGAAAAAAATACCCGACCAATCTTGATTTGGTTTGGTATTAAAAGGAAAAAAGTCAAACCGAACCCAAACTAAACTAACATTATATATATATATATATATATATATATATATATATATATATATATATTAATTTTATTTATAGATAAAAAATATTATTTATAATCTACTTTGTTAATATATTTTTAGTTAGTTTATAGTTTTCAATGTTTATATATTTTATTTCAAATTTGGGATTGTAAAATTTTGTAAAAATTATATATATAATTTTATTTTATTTATAGATAAAAAATGTTATTTATAATTTGCTTTGTTAATATATTTTTAGCTAGTTTATAGTTTTCAATGTTTATATAATTTATTTCAAATTTGGGCTTGTAAAATTTGTAAATATTTTATTTTGTATTAAGATACGAAGTTACAATTATATTGTTATAGTTTTTCAAATTTAAAGTTAACAATTTACCTTGTAAATATTTCATTTTGTATTCAGTTTGACTGTATCCTTTAATCTTATTAATTTAACATAATGAACGCTGATATTTCAAAAAAAAAATTGTACTCATGTGAATTTTACTGTTTTTACAAAAATTTCTATTTATTTAACATTTCTTAAGTTTATCTTATCACACAGGTAATTGAATATATATTTGATCACATTTTCAAACATTGTATAGTTGTAAAAAATCGATAAAACTGAAAAACCAAAAGAACCGACTAAAACCGAAACCAAAAAAACCGACTTTGCATGGTTTGATTTGGTTTTTAGATTTAATAAACCGACACAATTAGTTTAGATTTTTTTAATGAAAAACCAAACCGACCTATGTACACCCCTAATTACAACATGCTAATCTTATAAATAAAAGCCAAGAAAAGGATTAGTACCTTAATTTGGAACTTCTCAAATTCGAAGAGATGTGGATCTCCTCTTCATATCTTCCTCGGCTTCCAAGAATCTTCCTCAACAAATTGGTTCCTCCAAAGAACTTTGACTGATGCACCTCTTTTGTTCTCAACTTGCGAACTTGGCGATCTAGAATCTGAAGTGGAATCTCCTCATAAGATAAGCTACCCTTGATTCCAATATCTTCAGTTGGTATGATCAATGAAGGATCGCCCATACACTTTTTCAACATGGAGATGTGGAACACCGGATGGACTGCTGCTAATTCTTGTGGTAGCTCTAACTCATAAGCTACATTGTCAATCCTCTCAGATATTCTGTAAGGCAAATATATCAGTGACTATGCTTCCCCTTCTTAGCAAATCTCATAACACCCTTCATGGGTGAAACTTTCAAGTAAACTCAATCATCTACTTCAAACTCTAACTCCCTCCTCCTACCATTAGTGTAGGATTTCTGATGACTCTGCGTTGTTTTCAGTCTCTCTTGAATAACTTTCACTTTCTCCATAGCTTGACGAACTAAGTCTGGTCCTATTAACGCTTCACCAACTTCAAACCATCCAATAGGAGATCTGTATCTTCTCCCATAAAGAGCTTCATAAAGAGTCATCTGGATGCTAGAATGGTAACTATTGTTGTAAGTAACTCAATGAGAGGTAGGTGATCATCCCAATTACCCTTGAAATCAATCACACAATCCACCTTGATACCTCAAAACACCATCTCCCCCTTGTTCAAAAGCCATTACTTTTTGCTTATGAACATTTTCTTTTAATTCAAGAAAAATAGGATCTTGGTCTTGCTTCTCTTTTACTTCCGACACTAATGATGAGTCAGCCCCATTCATCACCACTACTCCTCCTTCTATGGAATCCATTAGTCGGACTCCAGGCGTGCAAGTCTATGCACATCTTTCGCTAACACTCTCTTTTCTTCCTCAACATGGGTGGTACCTACCCATAGACAACCTGCTCAAGGCGTCAGCAACAATGTTAGCCTTACTTGGGAGATAAAGAATACTCATATCATAATCCTTGAGTAATTCTAATCACCTTATTTGTCTGAGATTAAGCTCTATATGAGTAAACACATACTGAAGACTCTTGTGATCGGTGAACACATCCACATGAACACCATAAAGATAATGGCTCCATATTTTCAACGCAAATACTACAGCAGCCAACTCTAAGTCATGGGTTGGGTAATTCTTCTCATAACCTTCAGTTGTCTGGATGCATGTCACGACCCAAGCCTAGGGCCTAGACGTGACCAGCGAATGGGGAACCCGAAGGAACCCCAAACAAGCCTCATAGCGTATCATTACACATCCTTGGTCGCGGAAGCAATTAAAATGACCATAAGTGATAAGCATAATCAAAGGGAAATCGGGACTAAGGGAGCAAGAAAAAAAAGGGAATGATACATAAATACCATAGATGATTCAAGCTCAAGCATAATACACAACTTGTCCAACACCACCTCTAAACATGGGTACTTAGCGGGGGCCAAGACAAACTCCCGGGCTCACCCTCATAGTCAAAACATAACTAAAAAGGAAAAGTCTTATACTTAGCAAAAGATCATAAGCAACGTCCCCGGAATGGAGGACTCACCAATAACCTCTATAGAAAATCGTATTAGCCACGCGGATGAAGATGGTCAAGCGGTGCTCCGGTCCCTACATGGTGACATCATGTAGGCATAGAGTATGCATTAGTACGTTTGAATGTACTAAGTATATGGGATGAAATGCAATGCTACAATAGATGGACATCATAGGAAAAATGCATAATCATACCCGATAGATAGCATATTAAAGAAATGATATGTATAATGATGCTTACATAAAAATCATATTTAGTGGGAC
>NC_064290.1:19858634-20022573 GCF_019186545.1 Solanum stenotomum
TTACCCGGGCCTACAACCCCCCGAGCTAGGCTTGGTCGACTCACAACACTTATATAGAGAAAATCATATACATGTATCCATTTCATCATCATTTCAATGATTATATGACCATCCGACTCATAGGACGTACATTGGACCTTCCATTTCCTAAGAATTCTATAAGTGGGCATTTTAACAAACACATGGTGGGCTATTGTTCATGTAAAGAAAATCATGTATTTCAAGAGTACTAAGTCCAACCAATTCCAAAATCCATATAAATCAGCCCACCAACAACATACATATATATAAATCAACCTTCATAATTTGATCATGGAAGCATGAAAATCATAAACATCACATAAAAATTTCGTTTCATGATAATATGTAAAATATACCATAATAGGGTGTGTAGTAGTAATTCCATACTTCAAGAGTTCATAATAACCATAAGGACCCATAACTTGAAGTAAAAATAGAGAATAAATGGTTGGACTTGTGGAAAGGAAGGTTTCCACAATCAAACCCACATACCTCAACTTTTGAGAATCCTTGATGAAGATTGGGATGGAGAATTGAAGCTTGAGATTGAGTCTTGAATTCGGAATTAGAGCTTGAGATGTTTGAATTTGGTTGAAGATCTTGGTGGAAGTTTGGAGGGGGCTTAGAGAGTGTTTTTGAGTATTTTGAAGTTAGAAACAAAATATGACTAAGTATGGGACATATCCCCTCTTTATAAAAAAAAAACGCCCCAACACTTAGCCAAATAAAAATGAGGCTTTAAAAAAAAACAGCTACTGGAAATTGCAATTCTGCCCGGACAGGTTTTACGAAAATGGCCATAACCCCTTCATCCTAACTCGGAATGAGGTGAAACCAATTGTATTGGAAAGCTAACTCGAAGGGCTTTAATTAAATAGGTAGTGTCCCTTCCAGTTCCTTGTGTGCTAAGAAATACGCCTCTTTAAAGTTGACCCTCCAAATCGCATTTTTTGCGATTTTCGAATTTTGATACGATTGCTCTAAAATTCGGGTTAGACCCATTTTCCACTCAATTTGACCCCCAGAATAAGAATATGAAGTCGAATTTCTGAAATCATGCACGGATTTTGAGATATATGGAAATTACAATTATAGGTGCTTCTGAAGCACATTTTCGGACATTTTTGGAGTCGTTTCAATGCATAAGCTATAACTTTGCCATTCTGCCTTAACACACAACCCAAACCAACTGTAGACGCATCGCAATATACAACAAACCCTTGCGTGCCTTCTGGTAAGGTCAATACTAGGCAGTAGTCAACCTCTTTTTCAATTCCTGAAATCTTTACTCACAAGTTTCAGACCATTGAAATTTCACTGTTTTCTGATTTAACTTGGTCAAATGGTATGAAATAGATGAGAACCCCTCTACGAACCTTCTATAATAGCCAGCCAAACCCAAGAAACTCCTAATATTAGTTGGAGATATAGGTCTAGGCCAATTCTGTGCTGCCTCAAATTTATTTTTTTTTTAGTATCAACTTTAATTCCCTCTCCAGACACAATGTGGCCTAAGAATGCTACAGACTCAAGCCAGAACTCACACTTAGAGAACTTTCCATACAACTCTCTATCTTTTAAAGTCTAGAGAACTATTCTAAGATGACTAGCATGGTCTTCTTCATTCCTTGAATAGCTTAGTATGCCATCACTGAAGACGATAACAAACCATATCTAAGTAAGGCTTGAATACTCTATTCATAAGGTCTATGAACGTTGCAGGTGCATTGGTTAAACCGAACGACATGACCAGAAACTCATAGTGACCATAACGGGTCCTGAATATTGTCTTCGGAATATCACATTCCCTCACTCTTAAATGATGGTAGCCAGATCTGAGATCTATCTTAGAGAAACAAGTAGCACCCTGTAACTGATCAAAAAGATAATCAATTCTCAGAAAAGGGTACTTATTCTTGATGGTAACCTTGTTCAACTGACGGTAATCTATACACATCATAAGCAATCTATCCTTCTTCCTCACAAATGGGACCGGAGCTCCCCAAGGTGAGATACTTGGTCGAATGAAACCTTTCTCTAAAAGATATTTCAACCGCTCTTTTAACTCTTTCAACTCTGCTGGTGCCATGTTATATGGCGGAATAGAGATAGGACGAGTATCTAGAAGAATGTCTATACCGAAGTTTATTTCTCTCTCAGAAGGGACTCCAGGAAGATCATCAGTAAAGACTTCTGGAAACTCTCTTACTACTGAAATTGACTGAATATAAGGTATCTCAACACTAGAGTTATTAACTCGGACTAAATGATAGACAGACCCCTTGTAAACTAACTTTCTCACCTTAAGGTACGAAATAAAACAATCCTTAGGCACTGCTGAACTGCTCTTCAACTCTATGACGGTTTCACTGGAAACTGGAACTTGACTACTCGAGTTCTACAATCTATTGATGCATAACAGACATGAAGTCAGTTCATACCTAGAATGACATCGAACTCTACCATATCTAACTTAACTAAATCAGCCATGGTACTTTTGTGATTGACGAAAATAAAACAATCATGATAGACTCTTTCTGCTAGAAAAGACTCACCATCAAGTTTAGAAACACTGAAAGCTCAAGAAGTTGCTCAGGAAGAACATCAAAATTGAAGACTTGGATCATAACAGTGACAATATCTGGCGAAACCTCTTACTCTCGGCGACTAGCGATAGCATAAAGACGATTTCCTTCTCCGCCTTCCCTTGAAGTAGATCATCTAGATGCAGCTCTATCTGGTGGAGCAACTAAAGAAGACTGGGTTCTATTGCCCCCATTACCATTACCCTGTATGCTCTTAGGACACTCTCTCATAAAATGACCGTTCTGGCCACACTTGAAAGTAACTAGTGAAGTTATCACGACACATCCCTGAGTGGCTCCTACCACACTTAGCACATGCAGGAGTCTTAGTACCCCCTTATGCCTTACTACCTTGCGAATGCACAGGCCTAGCTCTGAAGTTCTGAGAATTCTGACTATTGTACTCACATTTGTTCCTTGGTGCAGGTGCACTAGCATATGATGGAGGAGGTTCTTTCTGCTTATGTTGGAAAGAAGACCGATTCGCATTATTCTTTTGCTGCCAGGATTCATTCCCTGATGTCTTAGCCCTCTTATTCTCAAACTCGTCTCTATCCTTTAGCTGGTCCTTCTCAACTTGTTGCACATGGATCATCAGCCTTGTTATGCCCATGTCACCTATTAGCATAGCTGCCTTACTTTCCTTATCTGACAGACGAGGTAACCCAACAATGAATAAACTTTTCCTGCTCCTCAAGTCGACAACCATCTATTTGCTTCTCTTAGCTCATGGGGAAAGAAACTCCCCATGAAAGCACTCTCAAAATAGTCCAACTCACAATCGGTTACGCGCAAGCACGAGTTAAAAAGAAACTTTTTAGAGATAAAACTCTAACGCACAAAATGAGTATGAAATAAGTGAAGGAATTTCCTAAATGTTGCAAGCTCCTAATTATAGACGTGGTGCGCTTCACACCGATAACTAGGACTCTACAGATACGGCTTCATAGACTCCCTAGGACTCTTGAAATCTGGGCTCTGATACCAAGTTTTTCACGTCTCGAAGCTACACCTTAGACGTGGCCGACACTTGAGAACAATTGATGGCCCCAAGCGAACCTTTGGCCTGGCTTTCTTACTCAGCGAAAGACTTTACTCAAGATAAATACTTTTAAATTAGTACACTAAACTGCTCAATAAATAACTGAGAATGTAATAAATAACATTCACTACCAAAGTGACAACTCAAGTCTCAACTCAATTGAAAAGGAAAGTAAAGACTCATGAACTAACATCAACTAACTCTGTCTATGAAGCCCTCTAAACTCTGAGGGATGTCAGTACATGACCCCCGATCATCCTAACAACTGAAATAAGAAAGCAATAAAACAAAACATAACCAAAGGGATCCTCCAGAAAGCAAGAAGGCTCACCAACTGACTCTGAGTGCTCAACTGGATCAACGATGCGCTGGATGCTAATCCTAGTTACCTGTGTCTGCATCATAGTAAGATGCAGGTCAAATGGCATCAGTACATTGAATGTACGAGTATGAGAGGGGAATTCGAAAACAAGACATAAGTTTGAAAGGCACTGAAGAACTTACCTGGCTCAACTCAACTCAACCTAACTGAACTCATTTCAATATAAAGTAGTTTAAAAACAAGTGCAATATAAAGAAAAGTTGTTTAAAACATGATGTCAACTCTGTGTGTATGCAAAGATACATATAACTCTAAAATGTATGTAGAAATACAAATAACTATGTCTATAAAAATATAATTTATTCTGTGAGAGTTTCTCTAACCGACAACCATCACGTAAGAGCTATTGTGATGATACAGTGTTTTACCTCACGCTGCTAAGGTCGTCCTATACCTTACCGAGGGTATAGAACCTGAACTACTAAGTGGATCCACTAGTCTATGCTAAAAAGCACTAAAGGAATCATCTAAAAAGTATGACCCTTTTCTACCCATGGGGGTTATGAGTTGTCTGAACTCTCCCCCATATCGGTGTTCAATACTACTCCCAAAATATGATACTAACTCTTATGTTTAAAAACATTATTTCTGTGATTTGAGATAATTGCTCAAAAACTTAGCTCAAAGACTATCTTGGAAATCTCAGTTTCCTTTCTTGCTTAATTGTGAAAGCATTTACTCTTTTCTGAAAACTATCTCAAAGGCTCTTTGGCAATCAAAGTTTCCTTACTTGTTTAAATGTGAAAATATTTTAAACTCTTTGGGAATACATAGTCCCCATATACTTTTGAAGAAATGAACTTCAACTTTACTCTTTACTGAACTCAAAATTCAAGTCTTAAAACAAAGTTAGATCATTTGTAAAAGACTTTTGGAAGACTATATGAATTTCTCTTGACTTGACTCTTAACTGATCCTTGAATTGAATTATGGATTTAAGGATTGAGTTTGTTATATAAAAGATCTCATGATGTTTAAAAGTGTTTTTAGATAGCTAAACATGAGAAAATATCAAGAAATCATTGTCTGAAAGTTGGTCCGTGACGTGGAGATGTATTTAAAGTTTTGGTCGCAAAATCAATTTTGAGGCAGAACGGTCCGTGACCACTCCGCGACGCGAGGGGAAATTTTCAAATCTGAGGAACACCTGGTACCTAGATTTGCCCGACTTGTTCCTTCTTCGTTTTCTAGCCCCGATTCACCTAATTTCGATTCTTTTTCTCCATATATCTTTAGATTCAGGTACCCATAACATCTACGCAAGAATCTAACTCAAAGCCACTCTAATACTCAATCTTAAAACTCTCAAGAACTCCTCAATCTTATCCCAAATTCAAGAACGAAAGCAATTCAAGAATATAACTCAAGAACATCAAATTCTCAATCTTTTTAGGACGAAATTACACTAAATAAAACATGTTTGGTGTGTGGGTGAATGAACCAAACACTGTGTGAACTCACATGCCTCGTAGGAATCACCCCTTGACGAAATCCACAAGCGATTCGTGAAGATCTTGACGATTCTTGCTTCCTTTGCTCCTTTCTCCTCTTCTTTTCTCTTTTCTCAAAACCCTAACTCTTTTTCCAAAATCGTAAACTGACTATGATCAGTTTAGACCCCAATTAATTACCCAAAAATGAAATAAAATAATATGGGGTGTTACTGGTTTTTAAGTAGTCAACATTTAAAGCGTATTAAAAGATACGTGTACTTTTTTTCCTTCACTAGGATATTTTCCCACGGGATTTTTTCCTAGTAAGGTTTTAACGAGGCATATTATATATGGACATCCAAGGGGGAGTGTTATAAAATATTATAGTGTGGATGTCCATTACACCAAGAAGTTACTCTCACCCATTATCTCCATTACTTTCCTCCATTATGAAGATAACCATAACTTCCATAACCTCCAACTTTATAACCATTATTCTTGTAAAATTTCACTCCCATAAACTCCTCCATTATATTCATGTTAATGTCATGTTTATGACTAGCCTTTTTGTATGCATCTATGTTACACTATAAATAGAAGCATAAGGGTTCATAGTGTAGACACTTGAAGATTTGGTGAACACTTGAATAAGAAAAGCTCCTATCTCTTGTCTCCCTATTTCTGTTGCTATCATCTTTTATATTTCTTGTCTTATATTCTTTTTGTCTTCATCGTTATATTGTTCTTTTATTCTTAAGTTTTACAACAATATACAAATTCTCGTGCTTATATTAGCTATTTAACCCTCTTAAATTTATAAGATCTTAAATAATTGATGTCATTTAACTTATAATCTAAATATTCGTCTTTAAGATTTTCAGTCATGTTCTTTTAACTTATCAAATTTGATTAACTCTTAACGTTATACTTTTCTACTTAACTATTTTTTCAATCATAAGGTAAATTTTTTGGATTACTACTTCTATAATACACAGATCAAATAAATAGAGTGAATTATATTCCGGATAAGATGATCAAAGGAAACATTGTAATATGTTGACATCAATCTAATCTCGCAGTAAACAATTCGTCAAAATCAACCAAAAATCCCTTGATGAATTAGGCAAAAACTTAAACTACGTTTTAAAAAATAATAAAGTAGGGTTGTTCAAAATCGAACCGAAAAATATTTATTGGTTTATCAATAACGGTTAGCTGTTTTGAATTTATTTTTTGTTATCGAGTTATCTGTTCTTAACACTTTGAGTTTTTTTTCTTAACGGAACTGATAATCTGATAGTAAATTAAATAATTATATTTATACTATTTTGTATATAAAGTCTTTGACTTAGAGTCTAGTTTCCTACTTTTATTTCTGGTTGGCTTAAACTCTTGGTTATTCTACAATATAGTGTTTGCTTTTGAGCAAGATGCAATCTGTGAACTCATGTACATGGTTCATTTAGTTTGTCACCTTATTTGTAAGTGACTTTCAATGATTTTTTTTGTGTCAAATCTTAATGGTTAAGTCGATAACTGAATCGATAACAATCAATAACATATAAGCTAATATCTTAAATGGTTCTATAATGGTTTAGTATGTCTACAAACCAATAAACTTCAAAACATAACCGAACTGACCGATACACCACCCTTAACATACATACATACTTTTTAAACCAAAATGATTAAATATTAAACATTAGTAAATGAAATAAAATATGAATACACACTGGGAGGTAAAACTAGCAACAAAACTGTGCAATGACATGATTGTAACTTTAGGATATTAATTGATGATCTCTATGACTATAGTTTAAAGTATATATAATAGGGGGGAAATAGTCGTAATACTAGGCGCCGCCAGTCAAAATTTGATGGCCCTACCAACTATGACAAGTCATCAACAACCCTTTTCACTGCTTCCTCGAAACCAGACTCGTCCCATTCACTACCCTGGACCAACACAAGAAAATAACACAAAGTTGGTAACTTAAAAAACCAATCAACAAGAATTTTAAGTTTTATAAACTTATAATATAATTAATAATTAAATAAATAATTAACAATTTGAGAGAAATGATACTTTCTCCATAGCAAGTTTTTGTTTTATTTTCCCTTTTAGTCTATTTAAAATATTGTCTAATGGAGGAAAGTAATTAATTTGCTATAGGATATAATTTTCCTATTAATGTATTATAATTTAAATGGCTCGGACAAAATTGTAGGCAAGTAAGAGAACCAAAAAGTTGGAAAAATTATTCCTATAATGAAAGTGACATTTCCCTACTATTTTTCTATTTTGGAGGGCGGGGCAGTTCACAGAAGCCTGAGAGAAGCAGCAAAGTTTATTTGAAAATTGATAGTATATATTAGTATTAATTACTCCCACCGTTTAAAAAAAGAATGACCTCCTTTCCTTTTAAATTTGTTTAAAAAAGAATGACTTCGTTCTTTTTTTGGTAATATTTTAATTTCAGCTTTCCACGTAGCATGTTTAAGGCCACAAGATTAAAGGACAATTTTGTATATTTGACATAACTTTAATTTAGGACCACAAGATTCAAAAGTCTTCTTTATTTTCTTAAACTCCGTGTCAAGTTAAACTAGGTTATTCTTTGTGAAACGGAGGGAGAATAAGCTTATTGTACCAAGAAAAACATTAATTATAAGCTTACGAAATATATGGTGAGGCAGCTATAAATGTGTTCATTACAAGCAATTTAATGTATTTAAGCTATATATATATACACTAGTAGACAATATAATAAATTTAATATGTCATAGTATGTCATTAATTCATTTTAGGAGATAGAGTTACATGCGACATCTTTTCTAATGTCATGACAGTGTATAGTACTTTTTATACCATCATCATATGGAACTTAAACTCTTCTTTAATATCTTAAGAAAATTAAGGACAATATTCTATTGTTTGTCTTTTGCGTGAAGGAAGTCAAATAGGAAAAGGAGAAAATAAAAGTAATTTCATGTGAAAAATATTGGATACTAGTTTCGCACAAAAAAGCTCAAGTGATTTTCTCTTGATTACTATCGAGCTGAGGAAGATAATTGCATAATCTAGTGAATACAATTTCATAATAGCAAGAAAATATGGAGATAGAAAGAATCACACAGTTTTCTATCATGATAAAAGTAATAATAAGATAGAAATGCACAGATTTGCAAGTGATTAATAAGAGTATTGTTTTTCTTAAAAGGAATTAGTGATTGCTACTTGATTTTGTTATTTTTGGTATAGAATGATCTTGAATATATCTCAATTCTGTTAAAGAATGACAAAAGTCCCACATAGGTGGTTAATGAGATGGGTGGACTCCTTATAAGGCTTGGGCAATCCTCCTCCCTTTGAGCTAGCTTTTGGGGTGTGAGCTAGGCCTAAAAAACTTAATTTAACATGGTATCAGAGCAGGGCTTGTCTCACTCGATGTTGGGACCCCCAAAATCAAAATTGCCCACGCACCAGATGCTAAGCACTGGGCGTGAGGTGGGGTGTTAAAGAATGACAAAAGTCCCACATCGGTGGTTAATGAGATGGGTGGACTCCTTATAAGGCTTGGGCAATCCTCCTCCCTTTGAGCTAGCTTTTGGGGTGTGAGTTAGGCCTAAAAAACTTAATTTAACAAATTCCACTTTGGGTTGTCAACTGCATAGAGAAAATTCCATTTGGATAACATAAATAAGCATGATTTTATCTTAGTGAACTCTTATCTTTAGCAATTTGTTCGATGAAATAAGCTGCCTAGCTAAATAAAAAGTGAATCCAAAATTATCAAAAATAATACCTCAAATTGAGATTTTGTTCTTTACCATTATTCCTCCAATAATTCAAGCAAAAAGATATGAAGGCAATGTGTGCATGTGATTTAGTACCGTGAAGTTTACGTCCTAAGAATCCGATTGTACGTACACCTTAATATATCTAATGGTTGGGGCTCATTTAAGAGATCTTACACAAATTGTGTCAAATTCCTTAGTTAACAGTGTTGACCCTCATAATTCTTTAATAAATTGATGATTTTTAATTTTTAAAAAATCATCTATAAAAATAAAAAGATTAAGAATAACTCAAATAATAAATTGGAGTTTTGCATATTTACCACTTTGAGAAAACCATGAAGGTAAATATGACTTGACATTTCTTTAAAAATACATAGTTGAATTTTGCATGTTCACTTATATATGATTGGTCTTCATGTGATTGTCATATGTCTCAAAATTATCATACATATTTTATTATTTCGCTATTGAAAGTAAATTTATTTTTACTCACGATGAAATGTTGTTTTATTAAATTTCATTGATTATTTTCTTAGGGAAGTAAATAACATAGTATGATAGTAATATATTTTAAGAAATTGTGATTTCTTTTATTATTTTGAAAGTTAAGCTGCTAGAGTTGATTTGCATCTCATAATAAGTTTAATTATATGATCATTACATTATTTATACTAGTAAAATCATGTTAGAAGTTTTATATTTAATGAGTTTCTCTAATCATGTTTTTATTTAATTATTCTAAATTATTAATATATTTTTATAACTTTTGTGTCTTTAATTATATTATTTTACTACGTACATTGTAAATTGAAAACTTACAAATCCATATAACTTAGGCCTCTCTCCATACTAAGTTAAACGTGTAGCCTTATTCCCTCCCTTTTAAAACACTGATTTCCATATACATAAGTAGTAAACTTTATAAGGAAAAACTAATGGACGTACGTACTGTCAATATACGTAATTTAAATGGGAAAGAAAAATATGCATGTGTACCTGAATTCTAATTCTCAAAGTAATGTGAGTAACCATGGACGGCCTGGTGTTTGCTGCTACTGACTCTAAGGTTAGATCGTTTTGAGTTTTCAAGAATTCGAGTAACCGAGTGGCCAAATCCAAGACGTTGCATTCTCCTCTTACTGAAACTTGCAATTTCACTACTCTTGATTCTGATAAACTTGATTCACTTGCATTTGTTATTTCAACAGCTACTCTTTCATTTCCATCACATGAGCTAATAGCATCGGATTTCATCATGTCTTCTGGTTTCTCTAACTCTGCTTTCAGCATTTCATTCTTTTTGCTAAGTTCTTCCACTTGACCTTTCAAAGAAGTTAAGTATTCTGTTGTACTGGAAAGAACAGATGCTTTGTCCTTCTGCAGTTCAACAAACTAACTGATCAATTATATTTCAATCATCTTATTGGAACATGCATGATGAGTATTTTCGACACACGCTATATAATGGCCATACTTCCTACAATTCTGATTGTTTGGCTGATTTTGACTTGACACGGAGTTTAAGAAAGTAAAAACGTTTTTGAATCTTGTGGTCTTAAACTAAAGATATATGGATATACTAAATACCATATAATCTTGTGATCTTAAACGTGTTGTAGAAATTTATTGAAATTAAAGAGTTGATAAAAAGGAGAGAGAAACAAACTAAAAGACAAACAAAAATTGAAACAGATAGAAATTGTAATTTTTCTAACAATACGTATATATAAATCTTTTGGATTAGATGATCGACACATAGTAGATTCAAGTCTTAGTGCCACCTATTATTAATGAAGAAGAATATGTATGTGAGGAATGTTGTTGATGAAGACATATTTGAGTAATCATACCTTTGTACCAGGAGGGAGTAAAGATCTAAGTAGTTGAAAGCTATCGTTAAGCTTTTCGCGTCTTCTTCTTTCTGAAATCATATGATGAACTTGAGTGCTAGTAGGTGCACGCTGGTTCGCCTGGATTTGCTCTTGCCTTCTCATCATATTTAAATTCCTGAAGAATGTAATGGATCTTCTCAACATGTTTTCTCGACGAATTGTTCTGGATGTGCCTATTTGCACATTACTAGGACGACCTAAACCTGGTCTGAACCTTCTGAATGCAGTTGCCTTTTGATAATGATAATCTGTTGGTACATTAATATTTTCTCGCGGTTGGTGAGATGACGATGAAGAAGAAGTTGATGTCATGACAGCGAGATACGCTCTTGTCAATGCAGCATCTTCAGTTTCTACCCCCGGGAATTGAATGCTGCCTCGGAGTTGAGTTAATGTCTGATCAATAGATTGTTGCTGATGGAATGGCATGGCCGTGGCAGAAACTGGTCTTATGGTCTGCTCGGGGAAGGTATCTGTTCGGGGTGGATTGAATAAAAGCGATGAGTATTCTCCTGGGCTATCGAGAGAGAATGATGAAGATGGCGATGGCCTATTTTGATCAATATTTGTCAGCAATAATGTCTGATGATGAGCAAGTACTGATCTTGTTGAGAAGTATTCCGGAAACAAGTTTTTCATCCCCATTTCCAAATTTACCTTTATTATGTAAAATAACATAAATAAATATATTGAAATATGAATACAAATTTCATAAGAAATTATATACTCAATGGTCTTACTTGGGGGCTACAAGTCATTCCAAATTCAATTTCTCCTATGCTGCATCCCATACATATAGTTGTCTGAAGTTAATTAAAACAAAATCAGATTGAAGAAACGAGTGTATGAATCATCATGTGATAATAATGAAATTAATTAATCATGTATATATACGAACCTTTATCCCAGCTTCCTGCAACATGAATCATATATTTAAAGGTTAGCTTGAACATTTTTTTTTAAATTAAATCTAGTATTAATTAATCAGAATCAAGTGGTACGTATACGTACGTAATAGAATTGAAGCTGAACTGGATTGGATGCATGTGATTGAAGATCAGCAAACTTCAGTTCCATATAAGGAACATTGTTCTTGAAGGCCAGTCCTGGAATGCGGCTGAATGCAGGTGATCAACCAATACATATACAATTAGAACAATTATTCTCTTTAGCGTGATCAATATTTATTATCGAATTAATTACCTACCCGTTATCCATGATAAGCCATGAATGCTTATATTCTTCGAATAATCTCTGGGCAACGTCATTTTCTCCGTTGTAGATTCCACCCAAGGACATGAAAGTGCTACAAAGTAAAACGAACTCACATTAATTATATTATATGATGCATGTTTTTTGTGTAATTGAAGAAGTAGCTATAGACAACTATATGATGAAGAAGTAGTGATCTTACTTGGAAGGTTGGAAGTATTGCCAAAGGCATATGTACGAGCAACCAAATGACTCCATTATCTTTAATAGAAAGACGGCGCGGTCTCCTTCTTCAAGGAAGAAGATGGAGTCCATGGATCAGCTCCAACAAAAAAAATAACAAAGTTTCTATATATAATTAATTACTACATGAATGTTTGTTTGGTTTTCATATTTCTAGTTCTTAAGCTTTTGCATGTATGGAAAATTGAAACATATTTATGTGTTTCAAGAAAGAGCTAATAACACTTTTTGGCTACCATTCATGTTTGGTGGTAGTATACTTTTTAATTGTGGGGGAACAATTTGAAAAGTAGTTGTAGTAGTAGTACAAGGGTTGGGAGGATTGCACAAGTATGATTAAAGGAAAATGATGAAAAGGACCCCACCAATATAAAAGACTGATACTACAAGTCTGTGAGAAGAAAAGTAGTAAAGGAATAATTCTATATGAACTTGAATTTTTCAAGGGAGAAGAAAATTAGATATGGAAAAGTATGGGAAAGAAAAGAAGTAGCCAGCCAAGAGGGTGGAAAAGTAATGGTCAAAGTCCACCAAGGTGTAGATTTGAATTGAGTCAAGGGAGGATGGCAGAAAGTGACCCTTCCTAATTAATTTATTTTTCATGTATGTTTATTTTTTTGGATATATAATTGTTCTAACCTACCTTGGATCTCTCTAATCCCACAATGTCTTTTTTGTACTTAACATTCAGAAAGATCGCGCTCCATAACAAAGACAACTCCATATTCATGGTATTCGAATCTGAAATCGTTGATTAAGAATAATGGAGTATACTTACCACTCCATCATAACCCTTGTGGAAGAAAAAATCTCACTTATTTGAACATATTTTCTATCATGTTACAAACTCTATCAACTACTTGTCTCATTTTATGTGACATGCATTTTTTTTATTTCGTTAAAAAAATCACTTTATTTTATAATTGGGAACAATTTAGCTTTGAAATTATCCTTTATATTCAATGAAAGAATTTATAGTCGCGCAAATGGTAAAGCAGTATTTTAGAACACAAATTTCAAAAGATTTCTTTTTTTTCTTAAATTTTATTTCAAGTCAAATGATATCACGTAAATTACGATAAGGAAAATAGTACATATTCCCTATGATAATTGTTTTTTTTTTTGTGTTAAAAAAAAGAATGGGAAATTTCTGAATTTGAAAACAATTCAACTTAATTAAACCTTTTACATAATGTAATGAAATGTACTGTCTACGTTTCATATTAGTTGTTCATATTACAGATAATAGTTATTCTAATTTACTTGTTAGTTTATCAAATTAAGACCAAATTAATAACAGTTTTTAAATTTTATCCTTACAATTAATTTCATTTTAAAATATGAATAAATTAATAGATTTCCAAAAAAGTTTTAAAAATAAATTAGTAAAACTATTCCTTTTTAGGTAATGTAAAAAAAATTGAATTGAGTCAAAGGAGGATGGCAGAAAATGACCCTTCCTAATTTTTCTTTATGTAATGTTTTTGGATATATATTTCCACTAACCTAACCCCTGAGAAGCTGGGATCTCTCTAATTCCAGAATCTCTCTTTTTGTTCTTTAAAATTTCAGAAAGATGTTTTACTATTTGAACATTTTTCCTATCATGCTGTCAACTTTATTTGTCCTAATTACGTGATACATTTTTTTTTATTTTACACATTTTTCTTTTTGTTTCACTTTTTTTAAAAAATATCATTCTTTCATGATTGAAAGTAATTCAATTTTGAAATTTTCTTTCTTATTTTCAATGAAATGATTTATAACCACATAAATGGTCAAAGAGTTTTTTAGACCATAAATTTTAAAAAATATATCTTAAACTTAATTTCAAATCAACGGATATCACATAAATTTTGACGAAGAAAAAAATACATAACCTTATGATAATTTTTTTTTATTCGTTCGAATGATGATTTTTTGAATCGAAAAAGAATCTAACTTAATTTAAACTTCTTATTTCATTTTTAAGGATAAGTTTTTATAGCTATGTAAATGTGATGTAATATATTCTCTTTAATATTACTTGTCCACGTTACGAAAGAATAATTGTCTCAAATTACTTGTCAATTTACAAAATTAATATTCAATTAATTACATTTCTTTTGTCCTCACAATTAATTTTTTTTTAAAGTGTAAATAATTTTATAAAATTTCAAATAAAAGTTTCTTAATGGGTAAAATAGTAAACTTACCCTTTTTATTTATGACTTTTTAAGTAGCGTGTAAAAAGAAAATTGGACAACTTATATAAAGGGGAGGAAACACGTTCCAAAAATCTTCATTACTTTTCTAAACATCGTGTTTATTCAAATTTTGTCATATAAATTAAAAGAGAGAGAATTCCTTTTTTGTAGTACTTTTGGGAATAACGAGTGTTAATTACACTTTTTTTTTCTATCTACCATCTATAATATTACTAGATACAGGTGCCCGTGCTAGCGTAGACCTAATCTATATTATTTTGGTGTCTCAATTTATGTGACACATATAAAACTTGGAGGGTCAATCAATTTTTTAATATGATTCTTTTTAAGTTTTGTATTATGATTTATAGTACTATTTACGTCATTTTTTAATAATATATGTTACTTATGGTGTCCTAATTTATGTAACATTGATAGAATTCTGAGAATCAATCAAATTTTTTTTGTATGTTTTTAAATATTTTAAGTTATATATTATTATAGTTTATAATACTTTTTACATAACTCCAAATTAAAAAGAAAAATAAAGCGAACAAATTAAAACCAAAAACAAAAAGGACCAAAGTGGCCCTTATTAAGAAGCAGGCATGTTCATTTCTTCTAAAATTCATGAAATATCTTCACCAATTTCCCTTTCAAAAGCTTGTAATGGATGAAATCCTAGAATTCACACATAGTCATCAATCAAAAGTATACATCAATCGTTAAATTAAGAAAACAAAAGCATGTACAATTACAAAAAGAAGCTGTAGGAGGAAATTATATTAGCAGTTTATAGAGAGATTTTGAACTAACATCCTCCGAGTTAAACCACAAGTCCATCAGGCGGCACAGAAACATCCAAACGGAGCACCATGAAACAGACAGTTGAAGCAGCACAATTGTTTCTTTGTAAATTCCACTAAATACAAAGAATCGTGCGAGTACGAGCCCAATATGTGTTTCTATGTCTCAATTTACACTGCACAAATGCAATTAAGAAATTTTATGATTTTAATCGATTAATTATTGTAATTTATATTTCTTTTTACATAATTGTCAAATAATAATTAATATTACTATTAATTAATTAGAAGTAATATTGTAACAACCGATCCGATCATTATGGGTAGGTCAATAGTGAAAGAATTTAGGTCAGAAAGCTTATCGGGTAGTGATTTAAATTTTTTGCTAGGCCAGCCTCAATTTAGGCTAGGTGAAGTCAAGGGACATCCGATAATGGGTAAGGTGTGATGTCTAGGCGTGGTTGATATATTATTGTAGACAAGAAATTAAGGAACTTGTAGGGCTTCACGAAATCGAATTTGGTGTGAAAGGGATAGTTCGGGACATCAAAGAAAAGAGGTATGTTGTGAAAATGGAGTCTTTAGGAATTTCTAAGTCTCTGAAGTTTGCATATTCCACTAAGCGGGTCTCAGACCACTATAGCAGAGTGTACAAACCGCTATAGCGGGTTAAGTTCCTCTATAGTGGGTTGAGCCATTATAGCGGAACGAAACGGGATTTTATGCAGAAATAGCCTCAAAATCTCTATAATATCCCACTGGGGCATTTTTAATACTAAAACTTCTTATTTCATAAAAGACTCCTTCGGTAGATTCTAAGTGGGTATTTTGGACTATTCGTTAACTATAGTTATATAATTACTGAGGTAATTTTAATAAACAATCTAGTTGGTGGTTAATGAAAATATTTTATTAAAAATAGTAATGGACCACTTTCACCACTTTTTTAATTAATCATGTACAATAATTAGGTTAGAAAATAATATGTAGAAGAAAGGAAGATAAAATAGATGCACGGTTACAAAAGTAAATTGAAACGGCGCGGCTTCAAGTGAAATTGTTCTTCAATTCTTTCTAGTAACATTAATGATATGTATAAGCTTGAATTGTGATTAGCTTGATGATTGGTGAGGTAAGGAAATATAAGAGTACAAAAGTGGGGTTGCTATAGGCGTGAGTATTATTTACTAGTAGGTTGAATTTTGGGATAAAAAGTGAGGAAGATAATTATTTTGCAATAATGGGTAATTACTGGCTATGGGCAATAAGACCATTGGAAAAACTTGAATCCCTATTTGTGGTCGTTAGGTATTTTATCAAGCTTGAAACCATTATTCTTGTACAGTGATTCCCCGACTAATTATAAGATGTGGCTTCGGTCTTTATTTTCTTGTAGTTATCACATTATAATTCAAATTTTGATATATTGGTGTAGGCAATTAAATATTTGGTTATTGTATTATATGAATTTCATTAGAGTTGTGTTATTTGGATGAATTGAGACTCAACCCCAGGCTTGAAATTCGAGAAAATACTTTAGTTGATATATTAATTGGCATCAAGATTAGGAACTTGGTTATAGAATTGAGTGCATTTACTTACAATTTATGCATGCATGATAGATTGGAAACATTTTGAGGCATTAAAGGAAGGAAAATATTGGTGAATTTTCTTGCTTGACTCTGGTTCTTTGGTTGAGATAGGTTATGGCTTGTTCTATATGATAGAGAGACTCTTAATAGTGATTGATAGTCGTTGAGTAACATTGTGAAATTTTCTATGTACTTAGTTTTTGTAGTTTGGAGAATGTATATGTTGTTATGAATTGTATGTAATCCCAAAACTGCAAAATCCAGTCTTGAACTTTCTCTATTAAAGTGATGCCTTAAATAAAGAAGTCTTGATTAAATATTGCTGATAAAGTAGAAAGTGGAGATAAATAATGATGAATTAACAATTTTATTGGATCGGGTACCACTAGCCAACACAATATGTTTTGATCGGACGTCACGAGCCTATACAATATTATTGGATCGAGTGTCATGTTCCGGCACGCTAACATTAAAGGAAAAAATATTAAAGTAACTTAATATAGTCAATCCCAAAAAACCCATTTCCCAAAAGAGTGTGATGTGGAGGCTTGAGACCTCATGTGTGTTCTTGCTATTGTTGACTTTATACGTACTTGTTTCATTGTTGTCATCACTTGTTCATGTTGTTTGTTGTTTTTCACCTGCTAAGTGATATAATTGATTTCCTGTTATTACTTTATGTATATTAGTTTCTATTTTGAGTCGGCCGATAATATCTACTTAGTACATATTGCCCTGTACAGACCCTACTTGTATTGTTCTTCGTCATCTTTCTCTAAAGTGCAGCGAGTGTACCAGCGTCTTTGACTTACCCTCAGCTCTAGCCAGTCTCCAGCACATCAAGTTCCAGGGGAGAGCTATTCATTCTAGCTCGTGTTGGATTCTCTCAGTCATGGCATGATATCCTTAGTTTTCGGACACAAACTATTTTATCTATTTTTTCTTGTGTCTTTGATACTCCTAGACTTTGTATTTGAGGATTATGTGTCCTTGATGTGATGACTTTCAAGTTTTCGGAAACAATATGTAATAGGCTCTAGTGTGTTTTTATTTCTTACATTAATAAGATTTAATTTTCCGCATTATTGTTGTATTTTGTAAGTTGAATAACTAAAATAAGTTGGGGTTATATTCGTTGGTTTGCCCACCTAGAAGGTTAAGTGTGGGTGCCACTCATTACTTGTTTTGGGTCGTGACAACCTCGGGCGATTTTGGGCTTTTTGCACTCAATTTTCCATAGAATTCATTGGTAAAGGTAAGATTATTACTCTCCAACCTTATATGTTGATCCTTAAGCCTTAGAATCTACTTTATTGCTCTTGGGGAGAGTTTTGACTTGATTCCATGGTGGAAAAAGCTCTAAATTGGGAAAGATAATCATATATGGGTTAGGGTTAGGATTTGATGATAATTTGAGTAATGTCACAACCCAAGACCCCTCTAGACGTGACATGGTACCTAGAATCTCGAGAGATACTAAGTGAACTACATGACACTACACAAACATACATAACTTAAATAACATGATAAACAAAATAAAGTCTCAAATAGAAATCTCAACATAATACGAAAATCTGAGTACAAAGGCACATATGTAGAAACACTAATGTTTGAATAAGCCTTTACTACATAAGTGAATTTCTAGGACATGCCCTAGCTTACTCGAATGTCTGAAATAAAGTCTAAAATGATCATAAAAAAACATAAGTGGTATGTCCCCGAACAATGAGGACTCACAAAAACTTGTATAGGTTGATAGAATCATGTACTAACCTTAAGCCTGATAGAATGCGTCAACACCTATATTATATGACAATATAGGCATAAGAATGTATGTGGTAAGCACTCAAATGTAGTGTGTATGGAGAAATGCATAAACATGACATAATAACATGAGGAGTCTGAAAGCATAATAATGAAATGATCAAGTGAATATAACATTATAACTAAGAATTTTATTTCATAAATATAGTCCAAGGTCATGCATTCCTCTATAAATCATAATCATAACATATATGGGAGATATCATTGTAACACCTCAGATTTCAGAAAGGAAAAAGGTTGCATAAATTATGTCTACTGGTTCAGGTGTACGAGACCAATCTACGGTTCGTAGAATTTTTTACGGGCCGTAGACTAGTCTCATAGAAAGGGGAGAAAATAATTTTTGAAAACTCAAGTTTCTCAACCTTTCTACGAGTGAACAAGATGGTCCGCCAAAGGATCTACGAATCGTAGATGAGTCTCGTAGCAAGGTCCCAAACATGGTGAAATTTTAAGGGTCAAAGTTGGTTTGTACAGCTGGGGACTACAGACCATAGGAAGTCCTACGGGTCATAGATAGGTATCATCAAAGGTGGGTCTAGGTTAAAGGCTTCTGAACTTTCCTACAGTTTACTAAGACGGTCCGTAGAAAAGTTCCAACCTGTATGAGGCTCGACAATTAATTTTTATGGACTTTTGGATCTTTTCCTAGTTATTTTAAGCCTATACTATGTCGATTTTGCTTCTATCCCAAGCCTTATATAAAGCTTTTACGTCCTAAAATTAGCCACTTTAAATCCATTCTCCTAATTCCCCAAAAACCCAACCAAATTCATTCTCTCAAATTCCCTCCCAACCTATAGAAGAAGAAGAAGTTAGGGTTCATTAAAGGGAATCAATTCACCTTTCATCTTGGGTTTTGAGTAGAAAGGTATGTAGGTATTCATCCATGGAGTCTATTCCTCCATGGGGTCTCCAAGGGTTTCAATTTCTCATTTTAATTTTCAATTGATCAAATTAGGGTTCTTCCTAGTTCTATATGGGTTTCATTCAAGTATGATTTTTATTATTGATTAAGTCTTCTAATGCATGATTTAATGTTATTACATGAAATTTAGTTAAAATTATAAAGACCCGTGCATGATTCATGATTTTTCAACTATGAACCTATGATGCACCCATGAACCTATGAACTATGAATTTTGGAAGAATATGCATGTCTTATGAAAATGATATTTATGATGATAGGGTGCTTTTATATGAAATTAACAATGTTGTTGTGAAAGGTTTTATCACATACGAACATGATCATGATTCTGAAAGATATTTCTCACATATGGATTCACAATGGTGAAATGTTTTCTCTCCTATGTTTGAATTGAAATTTAACGAGTAATTCAATGTTTTGATCTTTAGATGTGGATTGGTATTGATCATTGTCGTTTCTATGTTATATTGATATTTAACTTTTATCTATTTCGTTGAGAGGATTTGAGGTGGAGCTCAAATAGAATAGTCTCTAGTAGCAACCTCTAGTCCCAAACTACGTGCTCCCGTAGGATTATCTTAAATGACCTAGCTAGTGGATCCACTTTAGCAAAAAGATGATGTGTACGGATGATAACTCTCAAATTCACTTCATCCGATTCTAAGTGTAGGCGGTCGCTAACAAGTGTAAACCCAACTAAGAGTTGGGGTCGATCCCACAGGGAGTGATACAATAAAGAATTCGATTACAAAGTAAAATAGTGTTCTAATCATTTGTAGATGTAAACAATTTCGAAAAAATAAAATAAATGACAAGGGGTTGACAATTAATGTCAAATGGGGGGGGGGGGATTTGAGTGAACAGTTAACAACTATGAACAACTGGGAGAAAATAAGTAGAGGGTAGTTCTTGGAAGTGTGATCCATTGAATGTCAATTTCGCAAAATGGGTGATTATTATTTACTAGAAGTCGTTGAATCTTAGTGGGTAGGCTAGGATTTAGATGCAATAATCATTTCTCAATCAACTATCACGAATCAAGCGAGTTCTCTCGAACCTCAACAAACATAACACATATAAGCAGCCCAATACCTCAATCAATCTACTTTTTCAAACTAGATTAGTAGGATGGGATTTAGACCCAGTTTATCAAGCTAAGTCTACAATAACCCAATCACTATAATCATCAATTAATAGTTTTAACTCGAATACTTCTTTCTCAAGCAAGCTTAGAATGCTAAACTAGAATTGTATTTGCAACTACAATTCATCAATTAAAACTCAACTATTAATTGAACCCACTTCAAATCAACAATTAAATCAGTAAATACTAATACCCATAAGCTAATTGAAACATTCAATCACATAATCACACCCCCAAGAATGGGGGTTTTAGACAAACATCATAAAGAGCAAGAAATTGTTACCAGCTATGTTTTCCATCAACTTGGATGTAACACTCCGGAATCAAGAAACCAAGAAAAGAGAGTAAAGTGGGAGGTCACCAGCCCTCCACTGAGCCATGACACCCTTTATGGGACCCTTCACGGGGCGTGAAGGGCACCACGGCTCGTGGTGATGTTCCTGGGGGCTTAGGCAGTGGTTGGCTAGGATGAGATCACCTCCCACGAGCCCTTAGATGCCTCGTGAAGGGCACCATAGCTCGTAGTGGTACCCGTGGTAGAGTGGACTCTATCCTCCCCAAGGCAGGCTCCTCTCACGAGTACCCAGATGACTCATGAAGAGCCAAATGGGTTGTGATGGTGGCCGTGAAGGGGAGGAAGAATCCCCCAAGCCACTGGTCAAGGACTAAAGCTACGACAACGGCCCGTGATGTCCTTGACAGATCGTGTAGGCCTACATTTGGAGGTTCGCATCATTTGTAACTTAAGGGAAGTTAGATCTTTTCCTAATTATTTTATCTTAATACTATGTAGTTTTGCCCTTACATAGAACCTTGTATAAGTTATTTTAACCACAAAACATGCCCATTCAAGTTATTCTCTTAAATTTACCAAAGAAGATCAAGTTCTTCCTTTCCCAATTATTTCTCTCTAGAAACTTAAAGAAGAAGGGTTCAACCTAGGGTTTCAAGGCAAGTCTCCAATTCCACCATTGAAGGAAAACTTTTGGCATTGAGGTATGATAGTTTTCATCCATGGATTCCTTCCATTCACAGAGTTCCCAAATTCTCCTATTTTCAAAGTTAGAAATCTCCAATTGAGTTAGGGTTTTCTTCTATGTTATGGATTCTCTTAATTATTGATCAAATTGGTTGATTTATGATCTATGGTGCATTAATTGAGTTAATCTCATGATTTTATGATGATTCCCCATATTTTCTAAATTATGAGCATAATATGTGGTCTTGAATTGTGAAATAAGAGTTTTATGAAATCAAGCATGAATTGATAGAGTTACATGAATTTATGATGGATTTCCATGAAGCCATGTCTAATCTATGTTTTCTGGATGTTGATTATTGAAAGTGGGTTTTGAACCTTCAGAGGTGAATTATGGAATTATGCATGTTCTTATATGAAATCTATGTAAATGTTTTAAGGATGCTCAGAGAGTGAAGTATCAATGATGACGTTGTTGTTGGGTTGTTGAAAGGATTTCTCATATACACATGAAAGTATGATTATGAAAGGTTTTCTCACATAGTAAGGATTATAAGGTTGAAAGGTCTTCTCACCTAAATGAATCAAAGATAAGGAGATATCATAATGAAACCTAGCTTGGATTGGTTATTGAATGATACCTTTCCATGGATGACTTATGACCTAGCTTGGATTTGCAAGATGATGTACCCTTCCATAGATAATAAGAACAAGTAAAAAGATGACTATTCTGTGGGATTTATGCTTAGCACCGAGAGGATATTGAGATAGAAGCTCTCCCGTAAGTAGAGGCCGAGTTTCTAGAAGCAATCTCCTTATCCCTTACCTATGTGCCCCCATAGGATGATTGTCTAGATAGACATTAGTTAGTTGATCCACAGTAGCTAGAAGTTCATGGTCCTTACCTTGATAAGTAGGACAACCATTTTCGGTGTTAGAGACACCAGGGGATCATGTGATAGCTCACATGGTCTCTAGGTCGGTTAAGGATACTTTCCACAATAATAATGACATAAGATTACTTCAAGAAGTATCTCGCATGTGTTCAAAGATTTTAAAGATGTTAGCTTGCATTGACCATGTTTTATGAATCATGTTTTCTAACCCTTTTATATCATGTTTTAGCTTGGTCATTGCATGTCATGAAATGTCCTATTTTAGCATGATTTAAATTTTATATGCATGACTATCATACTTGGTACATATTTAGTAATAACGCATACTCTTACCTATATTTCCCCAAATGTAGGGTCCGACAGTTAGGGTTCTCAATTTCGTGGTTAGAGATTGATTTGTGAGATTCTGAGCTTTGGTGGGTCCTCGTGTTTTAAGGATGGATTTTCATTGTTTCCAGTTTTTCTTTCTTACTTTTAGTTTGGACATGATGTATGGGCTAGGCCCAATTTCATTCTTATGTACTAGATGGCTAATGAGACAAAATGTTTAGACTTCCGCATTACTTTTATAAAAACTTTTGGGACTTGAAATGTCATTCTTTATCTCTTATGTTCTATTTCTTATGTTATGAATGCTAAGTGGCTTGTATGAGGTCTCTCGGGGTCCTATACGCCATGTTACGCCTTGGGGTACCTTGGGTCGTGACAAACTTGGTAATCAGAGCACAAGGTTTAGAAATGTCCTAGGATGTCTCATAAGCCACATTAAGTAGAGTTTTGTTCATGAGTGTGAAGCGCGCCATATTTATGAATCACAGGCTACAAGATGTTTAGGAAACTCTACTTTTTCATTACTCTAAAGTTGTGCGATAGAGTTTAACTCTATAAGGTATCTCTTATAATCCTTATTTGATGCTCAACATGATATGGCTACTCAAAGAGCTTATGCTAGAAGGAATGTCAGGAAGAATGTGGAACAAGAATCTCCTCCTCAAGATCCTCAAGCTCCGGTCGACCCTTTGGACGAGCAAGTAACTAATGCGGGTTTAGGGCTTCTTTTAAAGTATTGGCTCAAGCCAATAGGGAGGTTGTGTTTCTTGTGAACCCAAATGTGGGTATGACGACATCTAGAGTGAAGGACTTCACTAGAATGAATCCTCCAGAGTTTCATGGTTCTAAGGTTGAGGAAGATCCTCAAGAGTTCATTAATGAGGTCTATATGGTGTTTATTATCATGGGAGTGACGCCAGTGTAAAAGGCTAAGTTGGCCGCTTAACAACTTAAGGGTGTTGCTCAAATTTGGTTCAATCAATGGAAAGAAGGGAGATTGGAAGATGCGGGTCCTCTCAATTGGGAGAAGTTTAAGGTTTGCTTTCCTTGATAGGTTTTTCCCCTTGAGATGAGGGAGGCAAAGGTGCTTGAGTTCATTAACCTTCGTCAAGGAAGTATGAGTGCGAAGTAATATGCTTTAAAGTTCATACAATTTTCTAAATATGCTCCTACAATGGTTATCGATCCTTGGGCAAGGATGAGTAAGTACGTTTTGGGTGTGTCTGAAATGGTGGTTAAAGAATGTCGTACCACCATGCTTGTTAATGACATGGACATTTATCGTCTCATGGTTCATGCTTAACAGATCAAAAAAGAGAAACTTAAGGAAAAGTCTAGGGAGACAAAGAGGGGTAAAACTGGTTATGGTAATTTCTCTCAAGCAAGGTCCAATGGACATGGTTGTCCTAGATTTCAACAAAGGTTTTTCGGTCAACACTCCTCCAATGCTCCTTTTAAGTTCAATAAAGAGAGGGTGTCTAACCCTAATCCTCAATGAGGAAATGGTAGTGGATCTCCATTGCCTATATCTACTTGTGCTAGGTGTGGAAAGAAGCATACGGGTAAGTGTCTAGCGGAACGGATGGTTGCTTCGGTTGTGGTAAAAGTGGTCATAAGATGATATATTGTCCAATGCTTACAACTAAAGGAAGAGAGGGCAATCAAGATCCTCCTAGTAGGTCGGGCTCCAATGCTCCCAAGATTTTATGCACTTCAGACTTGTGGTGAACATGAGGGTTCTCCCGATGTGGTTACCGATATGTTGAAAGTTTTCCAACTTGATGTTTATACTTTACTTGATCGCGGTGCTAACTTGTCTTTTGTGACGCCATATATGGCTATGAGTTTTGATGTTCTTCCGGATGTGTTTTTAGATCCTTTTTCTATCTCTACTCCTATTTGTGATTCTATTGTGGTTAAGAGGGTCTATCGAAAGTGTCCCGTTTCCTTGTCCCATAGAGTTACTCTTGTTGATTTGATAGAGCTTGATATTCTAGATTTTGATGTTATCCTTGGTATGGATTGCTTGCATTCTTTTTATGCTTCTATTGATTGTAGAATTTTTGTGGTCAAGTTTTAGTTTCCAAATGAGCCCATCCTAGAATGGAAAAAGGGAAACTATATGCCTAAGCGTTAGTTTGTCTCCTGTCTTAAAGCTAGAAAGATGATTTCTAAGGGTTGCATATACCACCTAGTTAGGGTGAGTGATGTAGATTCTGAAGCCCCTACTCTTGAGTTTGTCCAGTTGTTAATGAGTTTTCAGAAGTATTCCCAGATGATTTACCCGGTATTCCTCCCGAAAGGGAAATAGACTTCGGTACTGACTTTCTCCTAGATACACAATCTATTTCTATTCCTCCTTACTGAATGGCTCCAGGAGAATTAAAGGAATTCAAAAAACAGTTGAAAGATTTGTTGGATAAGTGTTTCATCCGACCGAATATCTCTCCATGGGGTGCTCTAGTCTTATTTGTTAGAAGAAGGATGGTTCTCTTCGTATGTATATAGACTACCGACAGTTAAATAAGGATACCGTTAAGAATAAGTATCCTCTCCCAATGATAGATGATATGTTTAACCAACTTCAAGGAGCGATTTACTTCTCTAAGATTAACCTTCGATCGGGTTATCACTAATTGAGGGTGAAGGAAAATGATATTCCAAAAATATATTTTAAAACCCGATATGGTAATTTTGAATTTTTGGTGATGTCCTTTGTTTTACTAATGCTCCATCCACTTTTATGGATTTGATGAATATAGTGTTTAGACATTACCTTGAAATGTTTGTGATTGTGTTCATTGATGATGTATTGATCTATTCGAGAAGTGAGGATGATCACATCAATCATCTGAGGATTGTGTTGCAAGTTCTTAAGGACCATCAACTCTTTGCAAAGTTTAGCAAATGTGAGTTTTGGCTAAGGTTCGTAGCTTTTCTTGGTCATATTGTTTCAAGTAAGGGTATTGAGGTAGATCCTAAGAATACGGATACGGTCAAGAGTTGTCCTAGACCTCTATCCCCTTCAGATATTAGAAGTTTCTTAGGTTTAGCTGGTTACTACAAAAGGTTTGTTGACCGATTTTCTTAAATTGCCTCTCTATTGGCAGCATTGACTCAAAAGAAGGATAGGTTCATATGGTCCAAAGCATGTGAGAAGAGTTTTCAGGAATTGAAGGATAGATTAACTTCCACTCCGGTGTTGACCTTACCGAAAGGGACTGGTGGTTTTGTTGTTTATTGTGATGCCTCGAGAATTAGGCTAGGATGTTTACTTATGAAAAATGGGAAAGTTATTGCCTATTCTTCAAGGCAACTTAAGGTTCATGAAAAGAATTATCCTACCTATGACCTTGAACTAGCGGCAGTTGTTTTCACCTTATAGATTTTAAGCCACTATTTGTATGGTGTTTATGTCGATGTTTTCACCGACCATTAGACTTTACAATATGTGTTTAATCAGAAAGATCTAAACTTTTGCCAAAGAAAGTGGTTTGAGTTATTAAAGGACTATGATATGAGTGTTCTCTATCACCCCAGTAAAGAGAATGTGGTGGCAGATGCTCTTAGTCGATTGTCTATGGGTAGTGTTGCTTATATCGAAGAAGATAAGAATGTGTTGGTTCAAGATGTTCATAGATTGGCCCGGTTGCGTGTTCAGTTAGTGGACTCCACCAAGCGTGGTGTTATGGTTCACAATGGTTCAGAATCATCTTTTGTGGTGGATGTGAAAGTCAAGTAACGCTTTCTAATCGACTTTCTATCTTGTACAGATCTTCCTTGCATTTTCTTCCTCGTCCAGTGACGGATTTGCAAGGTATTGATCCAAATTTGATTGAATTGAAGGAAGCGGTGCTTAAGAAATCCATTAAGGCTTTCTCCTAAGGGTGAGATGGAGTGTTTAGATATCAAGGTCGTTTTTGTGTTCCTAATGTTGGTGACTTGAGGGAACATATCTTATCACAAGCCCATAGTTCTCGGTATTCCATTCACCCAGGAGCCACCAAGATGTACCGTGATTTGCGGGAGATCTATTGGTGGAATGGGATGAAGAAGGATATTGCAGAATTTGTGGGTAAGTGTCATAATTGTCAACAAGTGAAAGTTGAGCATCATAAACCAGGAGGTTTATCCCAAGACATTAGCATTCCTACTTGAAAGTGGGAAGATGTGAATATGGACTTCATTATTGGTTTGCCTCGCACCCGGCGACAACATGACTCGATTTGGGTTATAGTAGATCGAATGAAAAAATCAACTCATTTTATTCCCGTCAAGATTTCTTTTTCGGCGGAGGACTATGCCAAGTTGTATTTGAGGGAAATGGTAAAGTTGCATGGAGTGCCTTTATCTATTATCTCTGATTGTGCTACTCAATTCACTTTTCAGTTTTGGAAATCTTTCCAAAAGGGTCTTGGTACTCGTGTTAAGATCAGTACGGCCTTTCACACCCAAACTGATGGGCAAGCGGAGCGTACTATCTAAACTATGGAAGAAATGTTGAGAGTTTGTGTGATTGATTTCCAGGGTAATTGGGATGATCACTTGCCTTTGATTGAGTTTGCATATAACTATAGTTATCACTCGAGTATTGGTATGGCTCCATTTGAGGCATTGTATGGTAGGATATGTAGATCTCCTATAGAGTGGTTTGAGGTGGGTGAAGTTTCCCTAATAGGTCTCGAGTTGGTACATGAGTCCATGGAAAAAGTTTGACTTATTAGAGAAAGGTTGAAAACGGCTCAAAGTCGGCAAATGTCATATGCTGATGTAAGAAGAAGAGATCTTGAGTCTCATGTTCATGATTGGATCTACTTAAAAATCTCACCCATGAAGGGTGTAATGAGTTTTGGTAAGAAATGGAAGCTTAGTCCCTGGTATGTAGGCCTATACCAAATTTGGAGACGTGTTGGTAAGGTTGCTTATGAACTTGAATTTCCTAATGAATTGGTATCAATGCATCATGTTTTCCATGTCTCTTTGTTGAAGAAATGTGTTGGTGATCCGACATCTATAGTTCATTTATAAGGTTTGGGAGTTAAGGAGAATCTATCATATAAAGAAGTTTCGGTTGAGATTTCAGACCGGCAAGTCAAGAAGTTGAGAAATAAAGAAGTTGCTTCCATGAAAGTGTTGTGGAGGAATCAGTTAGTTGAGGGTGCTATGCTACTTGGGAGGCCGAGGCCAATATGATATCCCTATATCCTCATCTCTTTCATTCTACCCCTACTATAGCTTGAGGTGATGTAGATCAAAGTGACACTACTTCAAGGAGGCCTTTCACAAGGAGTCAAGCTAAGGATCTTCAAGCATTGCAAGCTTTATGGATGAAGATGGAACCTTTGGAAGGCACCAACATGGAAGACTTAAAGATATTTAATATATTAAGTGCCCTACCATTTTAATTACCTTGTAATTTTAATGAAGGGCAATTGAGTCTTTCTTCACTATTTTAGTTTTAGTATAAATAGTAGATATTAGGGTTTCATAAGGAGTTTTTGGACATGTTATGCCTCTTGTGAGAGTTTGGAAGCCCTTTGTTGAACTTCAACATTTTGTCCTAGAATTTGCAAGTAAGATTATTACTTTCTTGAGGATTCTAATAGATTAGGTGCTTTTATTTCCCAATTAAGTGGTGTTGTTGGTTAGTTTCACCATTACATCTCTTAGTTGTTTGAATTTAATTGTGTCTATCTCTTTTATCTAGCTTTTTCTATTTCTATTTTATTTTTATCTTCTTGTTTCACATCATGAGGTAATGCGTTTCTCATGGTTTACTCTTTTGGTGTCATGTGTCTTAGATATTCTCATGATTTCCTCATTTATGCATGTTCATGAAAAAGCTTAAGTTTTGAGAAAACGAGTCAGCTTGATTGATTTCTACATTCTTATATGCATTCAAATATGAGTTGCATGTAGACTTCATAATATGAGGTTTTCAACATGCCTTAGCTTGGAGTTGATGTTTCCTCATCGGATATGTGCATTTATGTGATTGCATGCATGATGGGTTGCTAGTTTAGAGTTCTTTTCTTCATGCGATATCTAGGATCCCATTTGAGGATGGATGTTCCCAAGGGAGAGATAATAAACACCCCAGAATCAAGAAACCTAGAAAAGAGAGTTAAGTGGGAGGTCACCATCCCTCCATTGAGCCATGTCACTCTTCATAGGACCCTTCACGGGCCGTGAAAGGCACCACGGTTCGTAGTGGTGTTCGTGGGGGCTTAGGAAGTGGTTGGTTAGGATAGGCTCCCCTTCCACGAGCCCTTAGATGCCTCATGAAGGGCACCACGACTCGTGGTGGTGGTCGTGGTGGAGAGGACAGTATCCTCCCCAAGGCAGGCTCCTCTCACGAGTACCCAAACAGCTAGTAAAGAGCCAAACGGGTCGTGATGGTGGCCGTTAAGGGGAGAAAGAATCCCTCAAGCCATTGCTCAAGGACCACGGCTGCCACAACAGCCCGTGATGTTCTTGACTGCTCGTGTGGGCCTTCATCTGGAGGTTCGCGTCAGCTGTAAGTTAAGGGCAGTTTGGTCTTTTCTTAATTATTTTATCTTGATACTATGTCATTTTACCCTTATGTAGAACCCCAGTATAAGTGATTTTAACCCCAAAACTTACCCATTCAATTCATTTTCTTAAATTTACCAAAAAAGATCAAGTTCTTCCTCTCCCAAATATTTCTCTCTCTAGAAACTTGAAGCAGAAGGGTTCAACCTAGGGTTTCAAGGCAAGTCTCCAATTCCACCTTTGAAGGCAAGCTTTTGGCATTGAGGTACAATAGTTTTCATCTATGGATTCCATCCATTCACGGAGTTCCCAAATTCTCTTATTTTCAAAGTTAGAAACCCCCAATTGAGTTAGGGTTTTCTTTTATGTGATGTGTTCTCTTAATTGTTGATCAAATTGATTGATTTATGATCTATGATGCATGAATTGAGTTAATCTCATGATTTTATGATGATTCCCATATTTTACAAATTATGAGCATATAATGTGGGTCTTGGATTGTGAAATAAAAGTTTTATGAAATCAAGCATGAATTGATAGAGTTACATGAATTTATGATGAATTTTCATGAAGCCATGTGTAATCTATGTTTTCTGGATGTTGATTATTGAAAGTGGGTTTTGAACCTTCAGAAGTGAATTATGGAATTATGCATGTTCTTATGAAATCTATGTAAATGTTTTAAGGATGCTCTAAGAGTGAAGTATCAATGATGATATTGTTGTTGGGTTGTTGAAATGATTTATCATATACACATAAAAGTACGAGTGTGAAAGGTTTTCTTACATAGTAAGGATTCTAAGGTTTAAAGGGCTTCTCACCTAAATGAATCAAAGATAAGGAACTAACCTAATGAAACCTAGCTTGGATTGGTTATTGGATGATACCTTTCCATGGATGACTTATGACATAGCTTGGATTGGCAAGATGATGTGCCCTTCCATGGAATATAAGAACAAGTTAAAAGATTACCATTCTATAGAATTTATGCTTAGCACTGAGAGGATATTGAAATGGAACTCTCTTATAAGTAGAGGCCGGGTTTCTAGAAGAAATCTCTTTATCACATACCTATGTGCCCCCATAGGATGATTGTCTACATAGACATCAGCTAGTGGATCCACAATAGCTAGAAGTTCATGGTCCTTACCTTGGCAAGTAGGACAACCCTTTTCGGTGCGAGAGACACCGGGGGATCATGTTATAGTTCACATGGTCTCTATGTCAGTTAAGGCTACTTCCCACAATATTAATGAACTAAGGTTACTTCTAGAAGTATCTCACATGTGTTCAAAGATTTTAAAGATGTTAGCTTGCATTGACCATGTTTTATGACTCATGTTTTCTAACCCTTTTATATCATGTTTAGCTTGGTCATTGCATGTCCTGAAATGTCTAATTTTAGTATGCTTTAAATTTTTATATGCTTGACTATCATACTTGATACATATTTTATACTAACACATACTCTTGCCTACATTTCCCCAAATGTAGGGTCCGACAGTTAGGGTTCTCAGTTTCGTGGCTAGAGGTTGATTAGAAAGATTTCGAGCTTTGGTGAATCCTCATGCTTCGAGGACAAGTTTTCATTGTTTGCAGTTTTTCTTTGTTACTTTCAGTTTTAGACATGATGTATGAGCTAGGCCCGATTTCATTCTTATGTACTAGATGGCTAATGAGGTAAAGTGTTTAGACTTCCTCTTTACTTTTATAAAAACTTCTGGGATTTGAAATATTATTCTTTATCTCTTTTGTTCTATTTGTTATGTATGCTAAGTAGCTTGTGTGGGGTCTCTCGCGGTCCTATATGCCATGTTATGCCTAGGGGTACCTTTGGTCGTGGCATTGGGTAGCAATTAACAAGTCTTCAAATGCTCCAATTAAAGCTCAAAATCCAAACCAACCCTCAATCTCTACTCAAAAAGTGTAAAAGCAATGTCTAGAATGTTTAGGATAAAAAACCCATAACTGGATAATGTTGGAACTGCTTTTCTTCTTGTGAAAATTCCATTTATACGTTCCCAGAATTTCAGCTTTGGAGTCATTCGGCGAAATAAGTCGGGCTTTACCGACCTAGTCGGCGACACACCGAATGTTCATTCTCATCGCCTTCTTAGTTTTGCCTTTCACCATTTATCTTCTGTGACTTTAGGCAATCAAGGTTGACATCGCCGATCCATTTGGCGCTTCGTCGAAACGCCAATTTCCTCACCGAGTTGGTCTTATCCATGGGCGGGCATGCTGTAACTTTTGGCGAGCTAAAGGTCTACTCGGCGACTCACCGATTGGCTTTGGCGAGTACCAACCTTGTTTTTCTTCAGCTTTTTCGCTTCTTTTTGCCCGGTAATGTCCTTGCCTTTCTCTTTTGCCCTCCTTGCTGCAAATTCACATTTTAACATCAGTGTGAAGCATAAAATAGGCATTGAGGGCACTAAAACTTTGGATAATAAGCCCTAAATGAGTTGAAATTCTCGACTCATCAACACCCCTAACTTAAATTTTTGCTTGTCCTCAAGTAAAACACAAGATCAATCAGTTCAACAGAGATGTCTACCAATAGTGCTACTCAAGACTCAACATGAATGCACACGAGGTTCAATCTACCCATGCAATGTTCAATTGTACACTACAAGTTTCAAACCCTGACTAGTCATCATCAAATAGAAATCAAGCTCACAATACTTGCTTCAAATGTAAATTCAAGCTCAGCAAAAGTATTTGAATCCCCTCACATCAAGAATGATTCCATGCCCACACAAAGCTCATCAAAATTTAAGAATTAAGGAATCAAAATCAACTCTCACACTCCCAAAGATAAACATATGAATGATTCTACCTATAGGCTTGCCCGTATTTTCCAATCAACATGACGTTAAGCTCAATCAAGATCACTAAGGTCTTTCAAGGCTTGTAACGAGGTTAAGGGTAAAGGTATGATCATTTTGTCTTAGTGAATTCTAACTTCATGAAGCATGGCTTGCATTTCACTTTTTCTCCTTTTCTTTCACTCTTTTTTATTTTCACAATTCACCCTAAGTTCTTTTAATCATGATTCATTGGACACCCCTTTTATTTTATCCATTTCACAAGATTCATTGCATCATTCTTTTTCTTTTTTTTATATGGAGGGGTTCCATCTTTTTCAACACAATCCATCAAGGGTAAATTTTTCTCAAACTTCTTGACTTTCCTCATTTTTCACCACACCCCAACTCAGGCTTTTGGCCTAAGTTGGCTATTTAGACGGACCAATGCTTCATAAAGGTTATAGGTGATGGGAAAAGAGGTCAAATGTGTTAATGTTTCATCAAAAGAAAAGGTTAGGTTCTGATGGTGCCAAGCTAGGTTCACACTCCCACAAGGCGGTCACAAAAAGGTATAATAGCAATTTGGTACACTCTCCAAAACTTGTGCCTAATCATCTCTGTCATTAGCCTACATTAGTCGATTGGACCAACGGGGCAAGTTCTAGGTACCACCAAGCACACATTTCAAGACAATCTCACTACGCATGGCATTCAACATAATCATCAATCAAGATTTTACAAATTTAGCTCGTTTACAATGATCATCACAAGATTCATTTCAACAATTGGCCAGTCACAATGAGATGCTCAGAGTTCACACATGACTTATGCAACTCAAATTTGCCTCATTGGAATTGCACAAACATATCATTCAATCAAGAAGACTATTCAAGTCATTGATATTGATCGCAAGCGATATTCAAATATGCAAAAGAACAGCCACATTAAAAAAATCAAGGGGTAAATTTTTAATTCGGATCAAGAACCAATACTCACATTAAAAATAAAAACCCAACAATCACAAAATAAGCATTCAGAACAGGCTATCAAAAATCAACATTCACAATAGGCTAAATGCAACCCAACAGAGGAAGGTATTGAGATGCCTCACCCCACCAAACAAAACCTATCATTGTCCTCAATGCAAAATAAAGAAATAGTCTCAAAAGTAAAACTAAAAGAGAGTCAAGATCCCCCTGTCAGGCTAAGCCTGAGTTGAACTCTGCACATCTGGGGCTCTCTCAATTTGGGCATCAGTGCCCGACTCATCTCCATCATTTGCTCCACTGGAGCCAACCATCGAAGTGTCCTAATGAGAGGCCTCCATGGCCGTATGTACCATCACACGATCTAGATCCTCCAGGTCATCATATATCGATGCATCACGAGTGCCAAGCTCCTCCTTATCAGTCTCAGGAGCATCCGACTCGATATCATCATCAGTTATAGTAGCATCTTCGATCGTAGTAGCTGGAGGGATCTCATAAATAGCTAGCACCTCTGTACTTGGAATCTCGAGAAGGTCCACGGTGCTAAAAAACATAAACAGATCTGTGGATTTGAGCTTATCCACATCACGTCTCAAACTACCAAGATTGGCTTTCAAGGTCGTGACATCAGCTGACTTGTGTCTACACTGCTCACATGCCTCCCCTCGCACCGTGAGAGTGTCTAAGGCTAGTCCATGTGTGGTGATCAACTCTTGGTGCTCTCGCAACTCAACTCGGATAGGAACTAGTGCAACAGCAATGGCCCTCTCAATCAGTCGGGGGATAGCTGCCTCAACCCGAGAAATACATACATTAGCAGATTGGGCTAGATGGTCCATCTTGTATAGCATCGCCTGTGTCAATGGGGAATGGGCAGCAGCAGTAATAGTAGTAGCAACAGATGAAAAAAGGGTAGTAGTAGAAGTGCTAGGAATACCTGAGGGCTCACCGGCCTGAGTGGGAGAGATTGTATCTGTCTCTAGCATCTCTACATCAACAACTAGGGAAGTTTCCACTAGTGTTGCTCTCTTCCTCTCAGCCTCATCCCTAGTGTACTCGGCCTCAATCCTCCAGATGTCAGTAGAGAAAGTGGGACTCACTTCCACATCCGTCTTCGCCATAAAGGGCACTCAAGCACGCCAGCACAACTCCATGATCAGCACAGGTAAAATAAGTTATGTCTAGCTCTGCTTTGCCCTTATGGCTATCTCTTGCTCAATAATCAACCTGAGATTTAGTCTATCCCGGTCAATAATGGATCCCAACAAAGTCACCTTAGGATGCCGGAGTATGGACTCATTCTGTAAAGGCATCAATGTGTTGCTAATCTATTTGAACTAATATCGTGCAACTACAGGTCATTCTTCTCAATATGGACCCCTGGCTCGATCCACGGCGGTGTGATATCATAAATCAAAGGAGCCAACCACTCTTTTAAGTCATTGAGGGTCTTCTTCTGTATCCGATCCACCAAGAAATTGATCACATTCATAGTACACCCCAACACCTAATTGATGTTCATACTACTGCATTTAACTTTTTTACCACGCACCACCATATGATCAGCCGGTGCGAATGACCTACCCTTTTCTTCCCCTTTGGAACCAGCCTTCCGTACTCTGTATAAAAGTCCCAAACCCGGGAAGGTTTGTATGAGCCTTGGGTCTATGTAAATCTCTCAAACCTGTGGAACCTAATGGTGTCCCACACTTCTGGATACTTTTCCACCACTCCATCCATAGACAACCTCTTTTCTTCTAAAATTGTCCTCAACCCGGCTGTCTTAAGTTTGTTCAGCGATCGAGGAGGAGGTGCCTATATTGGGGGCACTGGTGGTGCCTGCTCAACAGTATGTGCTGGAGTTGGAGGAGGTGGAGGAGTAACCAATATCCTGGGCTGGATCATGCAACATAACTCAGCTCATATCCTCTAAAGAGTCTGATCATCCTCTAGCTTAGACATAGAGGCTGGTGATCTATACCCCGATATATCCTCACAATCAGATTATGAAGAGGTGAGGTGGGTGTCGTAGATGCCCATACTATCTGAGATATCCTCAGTCGGAGTAGGATCAACATGACCCTTTCCTTTTCATGTGCCATTCCACTATGTCGGAGGAAGTTTGGGCTGCGTTGCTCGTGATGGAGTAGCACCTTCAGTAATAACTATTCACGATGCTCTCTTCCGAGGTGGTTGGTTCCTACTGGAACTTTGGGTCTGGCATTATCTACAAAATAACACATCACAAACCAATACGTTAGAAACAAGTCAACAAAATATCAAAGTTCAAAACCTACAGAAAAAACACGTCGACTAGTTTGGTGAGTCACCGAACTCATTCAGCGAGCTTTTTCGAGCTTGCTGAAAGTTACTGAATGAAATAGCACAAAATCAGCACAAGTAGGCGAGGTCCAGGGTCACTCAGCAATTTGTCGAACTCATTCGGTGAACAAAAGGTAGCTCGCCGAAAGTTAGAGAATGATTTACCAAAATTGGGGCTGACAAAGCGTGATCGCAAAGACATTCGGCGAGCTCAGGCATATCAATGAATGTTATAGAATTAAACCAACAAAAATTAAAAGCAAAAGGGCAATTGAGGGTTAACTTGCCGAACCACCGAATCATTCAGTGAGCTTAGTCTCGAGCCAGCTTCTGACCCCTACCTTCAATTTTTAATACACAACCCACCATAATGAAATTAAAGCCTTATTCTATGCAATTAAACCACGAGCCACATCAATAATGACCCTGGGGTACTCAGACTTCCCCCGATTTGTCTAAAATTGACCAATCAACATCTTTTGCCCTTAAGAATGATGTCACCCGCTCTATCATTTGGCAAATTCAGTCGATCGGCACAATTTGGGTTACTCAAACTTCACCCTTACCAGACCCAATATGCTACCACTACAAACCCACGATTTCAAGTAATTTAAACATGGAATTCAACAATTATGGGCTAAAACACAACAGTAAACATGATACGACAGTAGCCCTTAATTAAAATCAACCAACTATGCAAGATTAGGAAATTGATCCAACAATATTACGAGCATGCATACAAACTACCATAAATCAAGTCAAGTTCGGGACACCAACCTCAAAAATAGACAGAACCCACAAGTCAGGCGAGCAACTATGGAAGCGAAATGTGAATTTCCCTTGAGCAAAGGATCCCCACACGAAACTACTATGCAAAATATGATCGAAATATGAAGTGAAAGAGTGCAAAACTCAAAAAATGCAAAATAAAGGAGAGTTTTGAATTTAAAATGGTTGGACACATTTTTTACCCTTCAATTTGCGCCTAGATCGGTGATGTCACTTATGTCACCGACCCACTCGGCGATGCGCCGAATGACACTTTTGCCCGCTGAAGTTAACAGAACTTTGACCCTTATGGTTGGTCGAAAATGCGATCCACATCAGGCTCGCCGAAAGGTACCTGATCCCTCATAATTGCCTCTTTTCCCCAAATTTCGAATTTTCAACTTGCATATCTAACAACCGTTATTCAAACAAAAAAATTAAAAACTAAAAACTTAGGTTTCCTCCTAAGAACCGCTTTATTTAACGTCGTGGCATGATGAGGACATGCTTTCAAATTTCATTCTTTGGGTTAACCATGGTATCACTTAGTAATCCTCTCTTTGGTCTTGGATTTAAATGAGTCGAGATCTAACCCATCTGTGTTTCCAGCTACTTAATTGATACCAAATGTGAGGTAACTATTTGGTTCAGAGAAGAGACGTCATCTTTTATTTCCTTTAGCACCTTGTGTGATCCTTTCACTTTGCTAAGAATGCGTGCAAGCATATCTTCGGTGTGGAAGTTTTCAGGATCAACCCTTGGCTCTTTTGGCTTTTGACGCTCATGAGGAAATACATATCGTTCTTTGTCACTGTCCCGCTCTCTCACATTCGTACCACGGTCACGCAATTCCATATCTCAGTCTCTCCAACAATCATCGTAATTCTTGTTCCAACCTTGATTTCCACGTGACCTTGGATAGTTCGAATGGAAACCTCCTCCCTGATTTTCTAAGAAATGCACTTCATTGTCAATAACTTCAAAGTGTGCTTCATCAGGATTCACTCCACTAACTCTAACCGTATTCACAGCCTTAGAACCATTTCCCATGACATGTTTCGTCAATAGGTCCATATGGGTCATCATGATGGCCATGTTTTCATCTCGTTCTTGGTTCTTTTCCATTTATTCCTTTATCATCCCGAAGTTCAAAGGAGACACTTGATCTTCTCTAGTGTACCAAGCACGGTTGATTTTTGTCATCTCATAAAGAGTAGTGGATGTATGTCAAACAGTTGTTGCATGATTCCTCCTCAAATAAGCTGGTCTACCACACCCTTGTTGACTAAGTCAAGGCTCCGGTAGAAATATTGTAACAACACATCGTTTGTGAGTCCATGAGTTGGACATCGGAGCAGCAACTTTTGAAACCTCAACCATGTCTCATGAATTGGTTCACCATCCACTCGCTTAAAGTTCTGAATATTGTCCCTCAACTTCACCATCTTCGAGGGAGGGAAAACCTTACATAAAATGCATCAGTGAGCTCCTCCCAAGTAATGATTGATTCCCTTGGTAAATCAGCCAACCACTTTATTGCCTCCCCCATTAGAGAAAAGGGAAACAAACGAAGTCGAAACGACTCCTGAGTGATGTTCTTGAAAGAAAAAGGCGCTCACACATACACAAATTTTTGAATGTGGTCATGAGGATCATCAGTAGAAAGGCCTCCAAAGAGACCCTTCATTAGCAACAACTGCAACATAGTGATAGTCACATGAAACACTGCATTGCCTACAGTTGGAGGCAATCGAATAGCACCTGCACTTTCCAACTAATCTTCATTGACATCATGCAAATTATCGATGTCATCATTTTGTCCAAGTTGGCTAGCGTTGCTCCCATTAACACTCATCTCTTCACCTATTTAAGAGTAGCAAACAACGAACAAAAACAAATTGATTCAACTATAACAAAATCAGTTCACAACTAAGCTTCACAAAAAGAATTCTAAACATCACTCCCCGGAAGTGACGCCATTTTTGATAACGCTCAACTACACTTCATTTGATTCTAAGTATAGGCGATCGCTAACAAGTATAAACCCAACTAAGAGTTGGGGTCGATCCCACAGGGAGTGATATGATAAAAAATTCGATTACGAAGTAAAATAGTGTTCTAATCATTTGTATATGTAAACATTTTTTAAATAATAAATAAATAACAAGGGGTTGACAATTAATATCAAATGGGGGATTTGAGTGAACAATGAGCAACTACAAACAACCGAGATAAAATAAGTAGAGGGTAGTTCTTGGGAGTGTGATCAATTGAATGCCAATTTCGCAAAATGGGTGATTATTATTTACTAGAAGTCATTGAATCTTAGTGGGTAGGCTATGCTTTAGGTGCAATACCCATTTCTCAATCAACTATCACGAATCAAGCGAGTTCTCTCAAACCTCGACAAGCATAACACATATAAACAGCCCAATACCTCCATCAATCTATTTTTTCAATCTAGATTAGTAGGATCGGATTTAGGCCCTCTTTATCAAGCTAAGTCTACAATAAATCAATCACTACATTCATCAATTAATAGTTTTAACTCTAATACTTCTTTCTCAATCAAGCTTAGAATGCTAAATTAGAATTGTATTTGCAACTACAATTCATCAATTAAAACTCAACTATTAATTGAACCCACTTCAAATCAACAATTAAATCACTAAATACTAACACCCACAAGCTAATTGAAACATTCAATCATATAATCACACCCCCAAGAATAGTGATTTTAGCCAAACATCATAAAGAGCAAGAAATTATTACGAACTATGTTTTCCATCATCTTGGGTAACAATTAACAAGTCTTCAAATGCTCCAATTAAAGCTCAAAATCCTAACCAACCCTAAATCTATACTCAAAGTGTAAAAACAATGTCTAGAATGTTTAGGATCAAAAACCCAGAACTAGATAATATGGGAACTGCTTTTATTCTTTTGAAAATTTCATTTATATATTCCCAGAATTTTAACTTCGGAGTCAGTCGGCAAAATAAGTCAGGCTTCGCCGACGTGCCGAATGCTTTATCCCATCGCCTTATTGGCTTGGTTTTTCACAATCTATCTTTTGTGACTTTAGGCGATCAAGGTTGACATCGCTGATCCATTCGGCGCATCGCCGAAATGTGAATTTCCTCGTCGAGTTGGTCTTAACCATGGACTGGCATGCTGGAACTTTTGGCAAGCTGAAGGTCCACTCGGTGACTCACCAAGTGGCTTCGGCGAGTACCAACCTTGTTTTTCTTCAGCCTTTTCGATCATTTTTGCTCGGTAATGTCCTTGCCTTGCTCTTTTGCCTTCCTTGCTGCAAATTAGAATTTAAACATCAGTTTAGAGCATAAAATAAGCGTTGAGGAAACTAAAACTTTGGATAATATGCCCTAAACTAGTCAAAATTCCCGACTCATCAATGGACTCTACCTTAGAAAGTAGAATCCCCTTATTTCCGTATAAGGGATATACCGGATTCCATGACATATCTCTCATGGTATTATTGTCGGTTAAAGCTAATATCCCCCAAAACAATTATGTTTCTTCAAAGTTTTTTTCTAAAGTTTTTTTTATGTCCCTTATTTCAAATGCATTGACCATATCTTATGATTTACTTGTTGTTGCTTCTTTAAGATTTAAAATGTTTAAATATTGGTCATGTTTTACATGTTTTAAGCTATTCATGTTACCATACCTATTTTATGCATATTTCCCCATACTTAGTACATTGCATTTACTAATACATACTTGTGCATACATTTTTTTATTAATGTAGAGTCCGACACTCCCACATCCCACACTCATGGGTAGTTGATCATTCTACCGAATTCAAGGGTTGGTAAGTCCATATATTCCGAGGACTGAGATAGTTTTTCTTTCTTTGTGTCTCTTTTTTAAAAGTTTTTGGATGATGTATGTGGTGTATGGGTTACGTCTCAACCACTACTTTGATGTTTATATAGCTTGTTGAGACTATGTTAGATTTCCACTTTGTCAAACTTTTCTTTTGTCATATAAGATTGCTATTTTTGAAATCTTTATTTCTATTATCGTGTATGATGTATGCTAAGTGGCTTATGTAGTGCCTTTGGGGGTTCTATACGCCATGTTACACATAGGGTATACTTTGGTTCGTAACAATCATTAACCGACATAAACCATGTGAGCTATAATATGGAGTTCAGTGTACTGTTACCATACCAAAAAAGAGTGTCCTACTTGCCAAGATAAGGACCATGATTATGAGCTTAGGTCAATCCACTAGCTAGAGTCAATTAATACCAAGTCCTATGAGGCACATAGTTTTGGGACTTGGGTAACCACTACTAGTCGAACTCGATGTTAAGTAATTTCCCAACGGAAAACATGCATAGTCATAATTTTATTCTTTGTAACAGTAAGAATCTAGTGATATTGAAGCATTCATAGAAATTTGATAATCATCATAAGAATAGTTCCTTAAAGATCATGATACATAACATAGTCTTGAAAGACACTTTAATCGAAAGTCTCTAAGTCATGAAAATGATTTATAATGAAAGGTACTTGATTTGGAAGCATCATGATTCCATATAGACTTGTTGATACTTTATTCGAAAGCATTATTGATTCATAAAATCCTTGATAACGTAATCCATGCATATCAACATATGTTGATTAATGATCATACAATACTTGCATAGCATCAGTTAATGAAATTATCGTTGCAAACTTTGGATTTTGATCAAATCATGCATAATAAGATCAATCATGAAGAATAAACTTAAATTTAATAGAACCCATAAGAAAATCATGAAACCCTAGAATTTGAGTAGAATCATACATGAGAAATCGAGGTTTCTTTAGGACTTAATGGGTGAAGATGAATCCATTGATGAACTTCCCACACACCTTTATAGAAACCTTAAGTGAATTCAATAGAGGCTTGAAATCTTTGGAATCCTAGATTGCTTGAGGGAGAAGACTTGAGAGAGAATTTGGAGTTTGAGAGAATGAGGGTGAATGGGGAGGATAGGGGTCTTAGGAACCAATTAACGTCTTCAAAATAAGCCAAAAATGGCATAGTCTAATAATTAGAAGAGTAGGAAAAGACCTAATTTCCCCTGGAAATAAACTGTCAAATAGTTTGTATGGACGCCTTCTATAGTCCGTATAACTGTTCACAACCCATCAAAGGTCTCATGGAAGGAAAGAGAAATAATCCAAATTTCTAAAGTTCAACTTCACCCCCCCCCCCCTCCACTTATCGTACACCATTCCACGATCAAGGTTCAACCATTATAAAGTCTAAGTCTTTGACCCATTTTTCCATGACAAGGTCTATTGTCACATCCATGGTTCGTAAACTCCACCACAAATCGTTAAACTCGACCGCCCTGTCATCTCATATATTTAAAATTTCTAAAAATTGGTCCACGGGATGATTTACGGCCTATGAACCCTATTACAAATCGTATAATCGTCTATGGTCCATGTCTTGAGATTTTGAATCTGAGTTCCTTTCCATGGGAGGGTTCCATGGTTTGTACAACCTATGGTTTGTGAAACACATATGTAAGAGCAACCTGTTGTAGACTTCAACAGTAATTTCCTACATTTTTTTCATTTCATCTGACTTTTTCACTTACGAGGTGTTACAGGTATTTAAAAGGACACTAGTGATTGATTATTTCCTTTAATTATTATTTAGGACAAAAGAACAAGCCAAGACACTTAAAAAGGGGAAAGCTCGGGTTCTTTAGAGTTTCTAAGAAGCTTGATTCAAGGTAGCTGATGATCATATATTTTTGGTTTATGTATGTGTGCATGTTTACTACGTTGCAGTATTATTTGTGCAATGCATGGTGGGAAATACATAGGGAGATATATTAAATGATATGATACTGATAATATCATGCAATGGACATGCTATTGTAACTTGTGGTTTTCAAGTGGTATTAGTAATTGTGTTTTTGGTTGTGCATAATAGTCTGTGATTGTTGGTTGGCTCGAGTACCACGCTAATACACAGACTATGAATAGATTGGGTAACATGTATATACACTAACAATGAATAGACCGGGTAACATGTTTGTACACTAACTATGAAGGCTCGGTACCACATCAGTACACTAATTATAGATGGCTCGGGTATCATACCAGTACACTAACTATGGATGGCTTGGGTATCACATCGATACACTAACAACTTGAATTTAGGTTCTATGAACAAACCAGGTATGTGATTATGATTCAATGAGAGGACCAAGCATCTGCATTTGTGATCATGTGGGGAATGCATCCAGGTGTTATTGTTTCATGATATGTGACAAAGAATCTATGTGATTGATAATTATTTGGTATATGCATTGTTTTATGCTACTGCTTTGTGGTAAACTGTTTATATTTATATCTTGGACTAACCTTAATCCTACTAGTGCAATATGGGTTGTGTATTGATAATGCACATGTTCTTTCCTTGTTGAGTATAGGACATCTTTTGACGGCTGATTCAAAACCTCAGTTAAGGGAAGTTTGATTCCAAATCCAAGGGTGAGCTACTCTTTCAGGCTGCTAGGGGTTCTTATGTATCTTCTTCTCCATCTTTTCAGACACAAACACTCTAGATTTTTAGTTTTATATTTTAGTTTTGGGGTTTCATATCCAGTCTTGACAATTTAGAATTTTGATATGATGTTTTTTAGTTTCTAGGGTTTTATTCCCGCATAAACTATTTTCGCTATTGACTGAGTTTATGGGGACTCAATTAGTTTGTTAGTTTTAAAGATTTTTTTTCTTATAATTATTTCATGATTTATGAGTTGAATTGATTTTGGGTTAGTCATTGGTTCTCCCACCAAATGGTTTAGTATCGGTGTCACTCACAATGGTCTGGGTCATGACAAATATCTTTCAAAATTAAAAAAAGACAAAAAGTAATAGCTAAAATTTAAAAAACAAAAAATAGCAACTATGAGGCTTAAACCAATGACCTCTTACAAGAAAGTTTCAGATTTAACCACAAGGCTAGAAGTAGCTAAATCAACTTTTTACAAAACCAGAAAAAATAAAGACCATGAAATAGGCGGGTGAAGTAGCAAAATTATTGTTTCTTATATAAGGGAATTAAGAGAGCATTATTTATTTTTTCTGTCTCATATTAATTGTCTACTTTCTTCTTTATATGATCTTTAAAAAATCATAAATAACAGGATAGATTTACTAATCTACCCCTTAAAATTAACTTTCTTAAAATTTACAAACTTATTTATACATTTAAAACGAATTAATCATAAGGATAATATGAGAAAATGAAATTAATTTTATCGTAATTTTGTAAATTAACAAATAATTTGGAATAACTATTTTTAGTAACATAAACAACTAATATAAAATGAAGAAATAATTATCATCAATTTTTTTTAAATAATTTTATCATGACTTAACATTTACATATTTCACTAGCGTCTTTCCTAATTAAAAACAAAGTGATGAAGTAGAAGACTAAAATGTAGCTTATGACAATAAATTACAACTCTTTTATAAGGTAATCTTTAGATAAAATTGTCAAAGGAATAATATTCAAATTTTAGTTATTATATTGGAAAAGTTACATAATTATATATATATATTCATATAATATTTATTGATTTAATATATACTTTTAAATAATTACTTATTATCTCGCTATTTAATTGTAACACCCTAGAAATTTCTAAGATAAGTCCCGAACCATTCTTTATTTACATCTAAGGTCGTATCTGGTGATTCTTAAATTGCTCATATTTAAAAAGGTCAATTCTTTAGTGTGAGAATAAATTTTGATATGAATTAAGATCACAAGAACCCCCAAGCACAAAGTTGAGTTGAAAGTTTTCTTACCAATTAAGTTTTGACATAAAATTCTACTTAGGTCAACTTTAAAATATCATATCTCTCAGTAATAAATGAATTAGGTGACCCATAACCTATAAAGTTGAAGATCTATGAGTTCTCTTTCCAACTCCACCAAGTTTTCCTCATTTTGGATTTGGAGTAAAAAGTTATGACGGTTTTACCAGAGACTGTCACATCAGAGTTCCCTGAAGTCAATTCCTATGAGTTGCTTCCACGAGTTGTAAAAATTTTGACAACCCAAACTGTCAACTCATAGAAAACTTCAAAGAGGTCAACTTTTAGCATCTTATTCCTATAGATTCATTCTACGGGTCATAGTTTGGACCCATAAAATGGACTTTTGAGACTGAAAATTATATAAATTCTACTGATTGGATCTACAGTCCATAGATTGCACCTGTAGAATGATAATTTGAGCCTTAAAATTCAATATAAAGTCCACGTATGGGATCTACGGTCTATAGATCAAACCGTGAATAATAGATAGACATGTAGAAGGTTTTCATCAGTTTTAAAGAGGAGTAGTTTAGTCTTTTTCCGCCCTTCTAAGCTTAAATTGCTTATTTTTTACACCTAGTTAAGGGTTTAAACAAATTTATCAATCCTTTTACATTCATTAAAGTTTCCAAGTCTTAAAGAAGGATCCAAGAGGAAAAAACTAGGATTTCAAGCGTTTTTCGAGTTTTTACCAATTTCGCCCAAACCTTGTTCTTCTAGGTATGTAAGGCTACTCATAGTGATGAAATAAGCCCGTCCTCACGCCCTACATCTACATTTATTAGTTAAAAGGTTGTATTCATTTTATCTGTAGTCTCTTGAAATCCGAATTCAGTTGTGTTTCTTGTTCTTGAATTCCAATTCCTTAGTCGTTGAGATTTTGATTTATATTATGCATATTGAATTCTAAATTGTTGTTCATGTTTCGTATCACATGAACCCTATTTGTTTATAAAAGTCATATTTTTAGAGATCATTATATTAAATTCTTTATACATCGATTTCGAACTTGATAGGTAAAATCATAAATATATGTTTAAATGCATGTTTTGAAAAGAGTTTCAAAGAAAGAATCAAATCATTTCATATGTACAATTTGACAGTAAGAAAGAGAAAGAGTATAATTGATTTTCTTCCGAATAGTACTTCAGTAAAGAAAAGTGAAAGTAAAGTAAAGTAAAGAAATAGGTCATTTCTCTGTAAAGGGTGATTGAGAAAAATTGATATTATTTGATTTGGGAGTAGTATCGAGCATCAAATTGGGTAAGAGTCTATTTTTAACTCGAATTCCCATAAAATAATGTAGCCAGGGTAGAATAAGATCGCACTAATTTGTCGTGTAACTCCTCACTGCCTCGAAGAAGGCCTATTATATGGATATATAATTACAGTAGAATCATATACCCCGGCAAGGTATAGGATGACCCTTGCAATTTGGGTGAAACGTGATATCATAGTAACGTTTGTAGGTTAGAGAAACTTCCAATAGAGTTAAGTTTTCTATTCTCATATTGTTTTTAATCCATATCTTGTTGTAAAGTATAAATGGTTTTCACTACTTGTTCATAAATTCTTTACTTGATATGTTTTTCGCCATCAGTTCAGTTATATTCTTATTCAGTCATATTAGATACTCATACATTCCATGTACTGATGTCATTTAACTTGCATTTTTTTATGATGCAGATACAAATATTCAGGATCACTAACAAATATTTCATTAAGATCACTTGCACTCGTAGACCTTTTGGTGAGGCCTCCTATATTTCTGAGGACTCTAGTCTTTAGTTTAATTTTAGTGGTTGTTCAAGGTTTTTGTGGGTCTTGTCCCAACACCTATCTTCAAACAATAGAGTCTTCATAGATAGATAGTATTGAGAGTCCTTCAATATTACTTTTCAGATGTTTTGTTAAAACTATTACTGTTTTCATTCAATATTGTCAAACAATTTAATTGAGTACTTTGACATAATTATTTAATACAGTTTTTAAGTCTATATCTGCTTGAGTTAGTCTTTTGCTAAGTACTCAGTCAGGCCAAGGGTTCACTTGGGGACCAGCAATGGTTCTCAAGTACCGATCACGTCAAGGGTGTAGGCTCGGGGTGTGACAAACTTGGTATCAGAGCATAGAGTTTAAGAGTCCTAAGGTGTCTATTAAGTCATGTCTAGTAGAGTCCTTCTTATATGTATGAAGCGTGCCATATCTATAATAAGAAAGCTGTGACATTTAGGAACTTTTCCCTTTCTTTTTACTCATGTTCATGGTAGAGTTCAACTCTATAAAAGTTTCTTCCAACTCGTGCTTACGCATGTATTTTCAGATCAAAGAGTTATTCGAGGGCGTCCTCCTTGGAAGAATGCTAATCCTCGAGGTCAAGACGCTCCCAATGAACTAGGAATGCAACCCCCTCAGGGAGATGTCACTAATGTTGAGTTTAGGAATGTTATTCAGATGTTGACTCAAGTGGTGACATCATATGTTTGTTGCCAAGGATTCAGTCATCAGGATGTGAATGTTATGTCTAGAATCCGAGAGTTTCTAAGAATGAATCCCCCGGAGTTCACTAGGTCAAAGCTCAATGAGGATCCAGAAAACTTCGTGGATGAGATTTAGAAGGTTTTTAAGGTCATGCATGTTGTTGATGTTGAGCGTGTGGAGTTGGATCCATACTATGTCTAGGGTGTTGCTTGGATATGGTATGCCCATTGGAAAAACACTAGAGGATAAGGTGCACCACCCTTAGGTTGGATTGTGTTTGAGAATGCTTTCTTAGGGCTCTTTTTTCCCTGAGAGCTAAGGGAAGCAAAGGTAAGAGAGTTTCTTAATCTGAAGCAAGAGTGTATGAGTGTGCAAGAGTACACCCTCAAGTTCACTCAATTATCCCGCTATGCTCCAGAAATGGTGGATGATATGAGAAGCAGAATGAGTTTTTTTTGTGTCTAGGCTATCTCATTTATGTAATAAGGAGGGGAAGGCAACTATTTTGATAGGGGACATGGACCTAGCTAGGTTTATGATTCATGTACAAAAGGTAGAGGAGTATAAGTTGAAAGACACAGAAGAGTTCCTCAGTAAGAGGGCTAGGATAACAAATTATGAGTCCGACCAACAGAAGATCAGGACTGGAAATCGGTCATCCTTCCAACAAAGGTCATCTGACCTGCTCTATTGTCAGTAGCTAGTGCGCTTGCACCAAGGAACATGAATGATCACAGGAAATAAAACTCCCTGAATTTATGAGCTTAGGGTTCTCCGTCACAGGGCAGTGTGGTATAAGGGTTCACCCGCAACCCACTCTATGGTAAGTTTGGTAAGCTTCATCCGAAGGAATGTCATATTAGTACTAATGGTTGTTACAAGTGTGGAATGGCAGGTCATTTTTCTTGGGAATGCCCAATGTGCAACCAAGGTAATGGGGCAGCAGGGTCCAAGCTTCTTCGGCACCCCTATCAGGTAGGACGGCACCAAAGGGTGGTACATCAGGATCAGACGAAGGTTCAAACAGTCTGTATGTTATGTCTAGTCATCAAGATCAGGAGAACTAGCCAGCTATTCTTACTGGTATGCTTAAATTTCGTTCTCTTGATATATATGTCTTACTTGATCCAGGTGTGAGTTTATCATTTGTAACTCCCTATATAGCCATGGAGATTGGGACTTGTCTCGAACAACTTCTTGAACCTTTGAGTGTTTTTACATCTGTCGGGGAGTCTTTTCTAGCATAAAGAGTCTATCAAAATTATATTATCTCTATCTATCATAAAGACACCATGGTTGATTTAATTGAATTAGACATGGTGCAGTTTGATGTCATTCTAGGCATGGACTATATTTATGCTTGTTATGCCTCAGTCGATTATAGGACTCAAGTAGTCAATTTTTAGTTTCCAAATGAGTCGGTCATAGAATGGAAAAGTAATTCAGTAGTGCCTAAGGGTCATTTTATCTCATACCTAAAGTCCAAAAAGTTAGTCTCCAGGGGATGCATCTATCACTTAGTCCAAGTTAATGATTCTAATGTTGAGACACCATCCCTTTAGTTAGTTCTAATCGTAAATGAGTTTCCAAAAGTCTTTCCCGATGATCTTCTCAGGAGGGGGATTGATGTCCATCCAGATACTAAACTCATCTCTATTCTGCCATATAGAATGGCTCCAACCTAGTTAAAAGAGTGAAAAAAGCAATTGAAAGATCTCCTTGATAAGGGTTTCACCCGACCTAGTGTCTCACTTTGAGGTGCTCCGTTCTTATTTATGCAAAAGAAAGATAGTTCCCTAAGGATGTGTATTGATTATCTTCTGTTGAACAAGGTCATCATAAATAGCAAGTATCCCCCTCGTAGGATTGACGATCTTTTCGACCAACTTGAGGGTGCCACTTGCTTCTCTAAAATAGACCTCAGATCTGGCTATCATCAGTTGAAAGTAAGAAATATGGCATCCCAAAGACAACATTCAGTACCCGTTATGGTCATTTTGAGTTCTTTGTTATGTCCTTTGGTTTGTCTAACGCTCCTGCAACATTTATGGATCTGATGAACAAAGTATTTAAGTTGTATCGGGGTATGTTTGTTGTCATATTCATCGACAACATCCTGAAATACTTGAGGAATAAGGAGGATCATGTCGCTCATCTCATAATGGTCCTACAAACTCTCAAAGATCAAGAGTTATATGTTAAGTTTTCTAAGTGTGACTTCAGGCTTAAATATATGGTGTTCTTAGGCCACATTGTGTCTGGCAAAGGTATTCAAGTCGGTACTCAGAATATTGAGGCAGTGCAGAATTGGCCCAGACCCACATCCCCAACTGATATAAGGATTTTCTTGGGGTCGCCAGGTAACTATAGAAGGTTCATCGAAGGTTCATCGAGGGGTTCTCATCTATTTTGTCCTCATTGACTAAGTTGACTAAAAAAATAGCTAAATTTTAATGGTCTGAAGCTTGTGAGAAAAACTTTTAGGAATTGAAAACTCAATTAACCAATACTTTAGTGTTGACCCTACTAGAGGGTACACAGGGTTTTGTTGTCTATTGAAATGCATCCAGAATGGGGCTTGGTAGTGTGTTGATTCATGAGTCCAAAATATTGACTCATTTAGGGCTTTGTTTTGATAGTTTAAGTGTACTCAATTGCCTAATTTAGGCTCTAAATTGATGTTAAAGTATTGATTTGCAGTTATGAAGGCTAAGGAGCAAGGCAAGGACACTACTGAGCAAAATGGAGCAAACAAACTGAAAAAGTGAAGAAAAGCAATCCTGGTGATCGCCAAGACCACTAGGCAGTTTGCCGAGTGTCTCTTTAGCTCACCCAAAGTTCCAGTGTTCTAGCCCTAGTGAATAAGCCACTTGGCGACAAGAATGGGCAGTCAGCGGACCACCGAACGACTCTGTGATGGCAACCTTGATCGCCTAAAGTCACAGAACCCTGAAGACAAATTGCCAATGCAAACCGGTGATGGATTGGAGCAAAGGATGGATCACCAACTAGTTCGGCGAGGCACGACTTACTTCGCCCAATGGTCTTTCAGGCCAAAAATTAGGCAACTATAAATTGAAATTTTGAATGAAGTTTCAGGAGTTCTGATTCCTTGAGTTCGAGATTTTGAGTTCTTCTCTAAGTTTTTGAGTTTCTATTGTAGACTTTGAAGGTTTTGAAGTTTAAACTTGCGGGTATGCAAGTGGGTTTTTGAATTTATTCAATTTGGACCATTGTAAAGACTTGTAATCTTTTACCCAACTCATGGCTAACATAGTTGGTAATTGTTGTTCTCTTTTTATGATGTGTAGCTAAACCCCAATTCTTGGGTATGATCCTGTGATTATTGTCTTAATTAGCTTATGGGTATTGTTCTTTAATGATTTAAATGTTATTTTAATTTGGGTTTGATTGATAATTGAGTAGTAATTCATCAATTGTAGTTGCAAATACAATTTTAGCTTAGTGTTTTGGGCTTGCTCGAGAGAGAGGTTCTAAAACCAATGTTATCGATTGATGATTGTAGCATGTGGGTCGTTATGGGTTCAGCTCAAGAGAGTGAATCTTGACTCATTCCTACCTATCTAGCTCGACAGAGTAGGTAATTTAAGGTTTTGGGTTGTTTTGTAGTGTTAAGCTTATCGAGGTTCGAGAGAAGTCGCCTGAACCGTAATAGTTGTTCGAGAGAAAACTATTGCACTTATAGTCTAGCCTACCCACAATGATTCAGTAAATTATTATTAAATTTCAATTACCCATATAACATAATTATCCTATAATCGATCACATCCCGAGAATCCCTCTTAATATTGTTGAAACCCATGTTTTAGTATTTTTTTTAGTTGTTAATTTACAAACCAATTCCCCCATCTGACATTTGTTGTCACCCCTTTCAATTTAACTAAATGTTTTCGATAATTTCTATTCCCCACCAATTAGATTTCATTCATAACTTTGTAACTGAATTCGAACTTGAATCGCTCCTTGTGGGTTCGATCCCAACCTTTCATTGGGTTATATACTAGATTACGATTTCCCACACCTAGTATTAGATGAGGTATGGTTAAGCGTTTATCAAAAATGGCATCCCTGCCAGGGAGTGGTGTTTAGAATTCTAGTATTGAAGTTTAAATTGTAATCTTCTTGTGTTGTAGTTGAATCGATTTACTTTGTTTTGTGTTTGTGTTGGCTGTGTTTGAACAGAGGAAGAAATTAGCGTGAACGGGAGTAATGGTAGCCAAGTTGGCCACCAAGATGATATTGGAAATCTGAACTATGTTAATGACCCAATTCAATTGGGTGGTGTTGGTGCAATATGTCTACCTCCTGTTGCGGGGAATGTTGTCTTTGATGCCACTAGCATAATGCTACAGCTCTTGCAAATGAAATGGCTGTATGGAGGGCTAGCCCATGAGGATCCCATGAGCATATTAGGAACTTTGTTAACGTATGTGGTCCATTCTCATTCAAGAATATCTCTCAAGAATTAGTATGTCTCCGTTTGTTCCCGATCTCTTTGATGGGTGAAGCTACAAAATGGTTAGTTGATCTACTAAGGAACTTCATCACCACTTGGGATGAACTTACCACAACATTCCATGTGATATTTTTCCCCCGTCAAAGATGATGATGCTCAAGGTTTCAAAACGCTTGGAAGGTGAACCAATCCACGAGACACGGGTGAGATTTTAGAAGTTCGTACTTCAATGTCCGACTCATGGACTGCAAACCACATATTGTTATAATACTTCTATAGGAGTCTTGAATCGATGAACAAATGTGTTGACAATCAACTTGTTCCCAGAGGTATAATGCAACAGTCGTATGAGGTAGCATCTCAACTCCTTAATGGCATGACCAAGATCAATAGAGCATGGTACACTCATGAAGACTAAGTGTCTCCTCTCACTTTTAGGATGACGAAAGAGCAGATCGAGAAGGATAAAGAGAGAGACAAAAATATGGCCAAAATAATGACCCAACTAGATTTATTGTCGAAAAATGTGATGGGTAATGGGTTGAAGAGTGTAAATAATATGGGTATTTGTGGAGAAAACCCCGAAAAAGCACAATTTGAGGTGTTGTACAATGAAGATGTGAACTTCCTTGCAAATCAAGGAGGAGGGTTTCATTCAAACTATCCAAGGCCAGGTGGAAATTCGGGTTGAAATAGAGATGATGGATGGAGAGACCGTGACAGAGAATGGCGTGACTGTAATGCTACTTGGAAGGAAAAGGATGGTGAAAAGGAAAGATACACCCCACCTCATGAACACCAAAAGCCTAAAGAGAAGACAGTTGACCCGGAGAACTTTCGTACGGATGACATGCTTGCACGCATTCTCAATAAGATAGAAGGTTCGGACAAAGTGTTGAAAGAGATGAAATAGGACGTCTCAACTGTCAATAAGACGGTGACTTCTCACTCGTTCTCTATTAAACAGTTGGAGACACAAATGGGTCAAATCTCGACTCATTTAAATCCAAGGCTAAAGGGGAGGTTGCCCAGTGACACAATGGCCAACCCAAAAAATGAAACTTGAATTGGTATCTCCGTCGTACCACGACCTCAAATAAGACACTTCTTGGGAGGTAACCCAAGTTTTTGATGTTTTTAAATGTTGCTTTTGAATTACAGGTGTTGATTTTGCAGGTTGAAGAGTTGAAAGTGTTGGAAAAGGAGTAGTAGGCGAGCTAAAAGTCCGATTGGCAACACGCTGAACAGGTTGATGTGCCCAATTTGGACCGTCGTTTGAACCACTCAGCTTGATGGGGAATTCTATAAAATTCATCGAGCGAAAAGCTCAGTCGATGACTCGCCGAACAGGTCGGAAAGCCCGATTTTATCCGCCCTTTGAACCCCCAAATTGATGGGAGTTTTGTAAAACTCGGTGAGCCTAAATACCACTCGGTGCATCACCGAGTGGGTCGGCAAACCCAACTTACCTCGCCGACTGGCGCGTGAACTAAAGAGTTTTAAAAAGGCCAAACGGTTTTTAATTCAAAAATCCTTCACTCTCACCTTTTCAACTCCCATACTCTCACACCAATATTATTTTTTCATATTCATGCATTTTTACCCTCGTTTCGGTTGGAATCTTTGCTCGAGATAGATTTTGGAATTACTTTGCTTCTTACCATTTTAAATCTTTTTTGGCATAAAGGTTGGTTTTCCGAACCCTGAACTTAGTTGTTGGTTGAAATGAATGCTTGTGATATTTTGTTGTTGATATTTGTGGGTAATGTCGTTTTGAGCATCGTGTTGTAGTTTGTTTGCCTAATCTTAAATGAAATCATAATTAATTGGCCTTAAATTATGATTCCCGTGTCGTTGCTTGTTAAAATTGAGTTTATATTATTGGGTTGTGCTGTAAAAGTCATGGGTCTAGCGGGGTGAAGTCTGAGTAACTCTAAATTGTGCTAATTGTCGATTTTTTCCCGATGATAGAGCGGTTGACGTCATTCTTAAGAGCAAAAGATATAATTGGCCAAATCGGGAGAAATCTGAGTACCCTGAGGGCATGGGTAGTATGGGTTTTGGTTTAATTTCATAATGTGAGTGCTTAATCTTGATTTCATGAGCTACGGGCTTGATTTTGAAGTACGGGTTGAAAATGGTACGTTTGGCCTTTTAGCGAGTTGGGTTGAGCTCGCTGAACAGTTCGGCGGTTCAGTAAACGTCCCCTAGATCACTCTTAATTTCTTTAAATTGTGAGTTTATATTCTGTAACTTTTGGCAATATTCCTGAGCTCGCCAAAAGTGCTTCTTGATCGCCCTTATGCACTCTTATTTCTCTTAATTGTTCTGTAACTTTCGGCGACCTACTTCTAGTTCACCGATTGATGTCGGCGATCCACCGGATGGCCTTGGACATCTCCTACCAACTTTGATTTTTTGTACTTTTTATTCTGGAACTTTCGGCGAGCCCGACCTGGCTCGCCAATGTGGTTCGGCGAGTCTTCCTACAACAATGTTTCTGATATTTTTCTAACGTTTTTCACGTGGTTTTGCAGGCATGGCTAGACCCAAGGTAGCAGGTAGAGACATACCACCCCGAAAGCGGGCACATGGAATAACGATTATTGAGGATGCAGTTGCATCCCGAGCAAAGACGACTAAACTACCTCCAAATGGAGGTAAAGGCAAGGGCAAGGCGCCCGTAGTTGTGACACCAGCAGAGGAGAGCTCCAACAGTGAGGGAGTTTACGAAACACGCCTCACCACATTCGGCAGTGAAAGGGACTCTCAAAATTATTCTCAGGCGCCTATCTCCGAGCCTGAGGATGACCAGTTACTACAGGCCCGGAAGCGGAGATACGCTCCAAAGCGATGAATTATCCGTCTAGGATTTCGGTGCCTTATACTCTTCCTCCTCCTCCTCTAGCTACAGCTCTAGCATAGACTGTGGTCCCAACGCCACCAGTTCGGGTCCTCCTCCCCGGTCACTCAACCGACTAAAGGCCGAGAGTTTGAGGACTATCTTAGATGAGAAGAGATTGTCTACTGACGGTGTGGTGGACAGATACCCTGAGGTGTGGAACACTATCAAGTTCCACAAGTTCGAGTTATTTACAAAACCCAGGGCCCCTACATTCCCAATTGGGTCCGGGATTTTTATGTTGCTTATGGTTAATTGGTGCCAAAGAGAAAGAAGCATGCAAGTGCCTTCAAACCAATTGATTTTGTGATGGTTCGTGGCAAGAAAGTTAAATGCCACTGCTAAGATATCAATGTTGTCCTGGGATGCTCATTGGACATTATGCATGATTACATCGACTTAGTCCAGAAAAAGACCTTGGAGGACCTTAAGGGTTGGCTGGCACCCCTTATATATGATACCACCCCGAGGTGGATAGAGGTAGGTGTACAAATAGAGAAAAAGGACCTGAATATTTCTGCGAGATACTAGTTCGGGGTCATCAGTAGCACCATCATGCCATCCCAGAACGAGTCCATCCTCAGACACCCGAAGGCAGCCTGTCTAGGTTCTATCATTGCTTGCCAGAAGCTGAATTCGGGGTTGTTGATAGAGAAGGAGATTGCCATGAGGGAAAAGTAGAGACAGACCTCGCTCTCATTCCCGGTGCTAATCACAGAGTTGTGCAGACGGGCTCGTGTCCCAAGAGATGAGCAGAAAGATGTCGGGGTGACACCCACTTCATCTACTGGCATCCGACGTATTGAGGTTGAGTATTTACGATATGAGGCTAACAGGAGGAGGGCAGCACCGGTGGATACATCCCCGGAGGTTGATGTTAAGTTGTTGCCTATAGAGGGAATCATGCCCCCTCAGGCTAGTGGACCTTCAGGTACTTCTGGCCCTTCAGTTTCTGGTGCTCCTGGTTCATCTACTGCACGCCCTCCCCCTAGATCTTTTGCTGCTTCTTTTGCCTCCCGACCTCGTATCACCCAGGCTATGCTTTACAAGATGGGCCATTTGACCCAATATGTTGATGTGCGTGCCACCCGGGTAGAGGCCATTATGCCTGGGATGATAGAAAAGGCTATTGTTGCTGCCTTTGCCCTACTTAGGGCTGAGATAAGGGATCACAAGTTGGCACTAGATGTCGTTACTGTTAGAGTCGCAGCTTGTGAGCAGAGTCGAGGGGCTACATATGAGGTGACGGCCTTGAAGGGCGATATTACTGGGTTGAGGAAAAATATGGACGAGCTGAAGTCCACTGACATGTCAATGCTGTTCAGTACAATCGAGATTCCTGATGTCCCAAGCACAGATATTCCAGCTTGTTCTGAGGTGCCTCTGACTACTACCGGAGATGAGACTAGAGCTAATAATGTTGCTGCTGAGTCTGAGGCTGAGACAGATGAGGAGCAACTTGGTGATCGTGAGGAGACAGTTTATGATGACTTGGCGGACTTAGAGGGAGCCATGGTGCATACAGCTGTGCAGGCTTCTTTGAGCGATGTTTCTACCAGAGCATTTTACTCTTCCAGTACATACCATATTTTATGACTCCAGATGTCGTAATTGTCACCATTAAGTTTTTCACCTTTATTTAAGGCATCAATGATACTTTTCGATGTCATGTCTATTATTGAGATATAGTAAGGCAAGAATCTTTAATCAATGATGCATGTGGCATACACATTCAAGCAAATTAATTCTCATAAAGGTTTCATATTTAATGTAAAATTGAAAAGACGCATAAGCATCTAATCATCATCTAGGAACTAAATATTTAACCAAAATTTGAAACTAATTTCTTTATGTGTACACTAATATATTGAAGACTTTCATAGCAAGGACTTTTAAGTCTAATAACACAAATTGAGAAATAACAAACTACATAATTCATATCTTGAAAAACAAACGAGCAATAACAAATTACAAATTATTCAAACACTAAAATCCTCCCACAAGTCTTCAAGACAAAAAAATATACACCCTAAAAGGCTGACTGAGACAAATATCATGATAAACAACAGTCAATCTACTACCCCCAAGGTTCACGGAGAGCGTCTGTTAAATAAGCTAAGGCTCTCCAATCAAAAATCTCCTTATAATCAGTCAGTTCAACCTATTTTATTTCAAAAAAGGTGAATAAAATCACGTGTTAAAATATTAGGGGACATCTTCAAAGACTTAAATTCTTAAAAAAACAATTCTCATTTTCCCTTCGAATGGCCCTTTGATTCCTTGACAGATTTTGTGTCGCCCTTGGGACACCAATCTGTATTATTTCACACCCTCAGAAATATGTCTTATGCCGACTTGCTCTTCTAACTTGTCCCTTTGCTTGACTTTGAGAACTCCCACTTGGAGTAATTCGAATTTGTTCCTATTTAGCCATGTTTGAAATAGGAACAAGGAAACAATAAGAATGGTTGAACGATTCAATATGACAACATATGTCACTTTCATTGTAGAAGACAAAAAAAAAATAAGGAACATAAGGACTAAACGAATTATTAAGACCGATATTAGAAAAAAACATAATATATAAACACATATTTTTTTAAAAAAAAATATCCTAAAAGGACACAAATTCCTTTTCCAAAAGAGTGACCCCAAAAGGACACAAAACTCTTCCCAAGAATAAATAATCATAAAAAAAATGTTTTTTAGCCCAATTTTAAAAATTCATATCTCACTTGTTTGAAATCATTTTTTCTATTATAATATATTTTTGGAAAGCTACAAACGAGTAGATCATGTAAAATTATGATTTGAACTTAAAATTTGTACAACCAATTTCCAGATCGCAACCAACAGAAGCAGTTTTTCGGAAAAAACAATCAAAAACAGCCAACTTTCAAAAATTCATATCTTACTCGTTTTAAATCCATTTTTTTTATAATATATTTTCGGAAAGCTATGAACGAGCAGAATATGAAAAGATAAGTTTTTACCGAAAATATTGTACAATCAATTTCCAAATTGCAACCAAACCAATAGAAGCAGTTTTTTTGGATAAAACAGTAAAAAACAACCAACTTTCAAAAATCCATATCTCACTCGTTTTAAATCCGGTGAGTAGGAGAACATTCTTTATTGCAAGATGTTCGTCCACTCACCGCCTTCGGTCAACAAAAATAATATATTTTCGAAAAGCTATGAATGAGAAGATCATGAATACATAATTTATACCTAAAATATTGTACAATTAATTTCCAAATCACAACCAACAGAAGCATTTTTTCCGAAAAAAACAGTCAAAAACAATCAACTTTCAAAAACTCATATCTCACTCGTTTTAAATTCGTTTTTTCATTATAATATAATTTTGTAAAGCTTCGAACGAGCAGACTATGAAAAATAGTTTTGACCTAAAATATTCTACAATCAATTTCCAGATTGCTACAAACAGAAGTAGTTTTTCAAAAAAATGACAAAATTTCTTTCTTTGTAGGACAAGAAATCCTATCTACAATATGAGTCAGAATCAAATAGAATTTTGAATTGTATTTACCATATAATTAATTGACATTCAAATAGATCTTAAAAAAAAACCTAATCCTTCCAATTTTTCTTGTTTTCACTAATTTTCAAGGAAAAAATTAGTCACAACTTATTTCTTTTCAACAATACACTAAATGCATACGGAAGCATCCAATAATGGGATTAATTAACGATGGCTTTGATACAAATGAAGAAATTTTAATGGCAAAAAAATAACAAGATGTGTACCTTAATACTTGCAACGGAATTATTTGTTGTTGATTTTGTTGTCGAAACGAATTGCTCCAGATCTCTCTTTGAGTCACAAGGAAACGAAGATTATTCTTGTTCACAAACTAAGTGTCAGTGTATGTGTCGATTGAATATTGGTAAAAAGATAACTTTTGGTTTTCACTGATTTTCAACGCTCCCGTTTCTGTCTATTTTCCCACGTCTATTAAAGTTATTCCCACTAGGAGCATTTTAAGGGGAGGTTGAACTATTAATATGTAATTAATTTGTTCCCTCCTATCCTTTTAAAAGGATTATCCATTTAATTAATTAATTAATTAAATTGGATAGGGAAAAAATGAATTGGATCGGGTTGGTCCACATGGGAGACCCAGACCCAAAACTTACAATATATTTTCTAGTTTTTGATAATTAAGTAAGCAATAAAATATTATCTCAAGAGTACTTATATGTTATCTAGCAAAACACTATGAAGAGAGGATGAGATGAGATATGAGGGTTGGGGGGGGGGGGGGGNGGGGTGGTGGTGAGGTGAGATGGTCAAGGGATGGGGATTGGGTGAGTGGGGAGGAAACAATAAATTTGAAATGTCACTTATGCAACTTATTTTTCCTACTTTCATTAGAAAAGTTATTGTTTTATTTTTTAAGGAACTTGTTTTCCTAGAGAAAACAATTTCCAATCATTTTGACCAACTAAATATATAAAAATTCAAAAATATTTTCTGAAAAATACATCACAATACTAATTTAGAGGTCATCTTTGATTCATATTTTGAAGGCTCTTCCACACAAAAGAAAGAGAGAAAAGGTAAAACAAAAAATGCTAAAATGTATATGGTAGGCAAGAATATAAGGCATCTTCTTTAGTATATATTGGCAAGGATTGCGACCCTCTGTGCTCTTGATGTATGTGATTAGAGAAAAATAAACACAAAAAATGACTTGTGAAATTTTTATCAAGGGTTAAAATTCCCAATTCAATTTTTTGGTTGAAAATGTTTCACAAACTTTTGCACTAACAATCTAGAATAATTTGTAGGAGAAATATGATATATTTGATATGGTATAAATGGACTTTGGAAATAATTCAATCTGCTCGAAGAAGGTATAAAAGTAGTTTAGAAAAACATCACTTTTAAAGCCTATGATACTGATGAAATTTCAAAGGAAGAAAAGCTTGATTATATTATAGCATCTCAATTGAAGGGTCTTCTCAAATATTGAAACTCAGACAAACCTTATGTACAATATTGCACTAGTTCCTAGGATCTTGAAACTTACGTTTGTGCATGGTAAACTTTCCTAGAGAAAATGTTATAAATGGTCCCTGAATTATTGTAATAGGTCTAAAATGGTCATTTAATTATATATTTATCGGATTTAGTCCTTTAACTATTTCAAATGTTATCAAGTTTGGTTCCTTAACTATACACTTACCGGTTTTAGTTTTTTTTTAAGTATTCAAAATTTTATCAGGTTTGGTCTTTGTCTATTTTTAATACAAATAATTTATGTTTATTTTAATGAAACTCATGTTTTCGTGAAATTAAATGTTTAACCCATTTTTTGATTGCTTCTCTCTCACCGCTACTTTTTCTTCAAATTACTCTTATGAAAAGAACTTAACCTCAACAACTCAAAATAAAAAGTTCCCTTCTTTAACGGTTAACGGTTCATAATCAACATGATTTTTTAAAATTATTTTCATATAAAATAAATAAAAGATTTGGTCTTATTATTCAAATTTCTCTATGTAAAATAAAATGTACATAATTCTAAAATCGATCTATCTCAAAATAAAATAAATCTTAAAGAACTGTTGCAAATCAACCATTTTATAACTTTCAACTTCTAAAAAATTGAACAAATTCCCTTCAATAAAGTCATTGGAGTACAAAATTTGGAATCAAAATTGTGAGTAAAGAACTTTTAATTTTATTCTAATTGCAAGAAATTCATTTATATTAAATATAAATAAATCTCTCTCTACACCGAACAGGTAATAATATATTTTTTATAATAAATTTTAGTATTTTCAAGTCATTAGCAGCAATAATATATTTCATTTCATCCTCCATTGAATAAAATCAAGACTTCTATCTTGTTTCCCCATGAATTTCATTTTGAATCGTTAAGATAAGGTTATTTTCTTAAGAGTAATTTGAAGAAAAAGTAGCGAGGAAAGAGAAATAACTGGAAAATGGGTTAAAGGTTTAATTTCACAAAGACATGAGTTCTAAGAATTTAGCAATTTAAGAAGAAAATAATTTTCTTTTTCCTTTAATTTTTTTTTATTACCCCACACTATCCTCTACGCAGTAACCCAACCTCACACCTCACCTTCAACCCACCCTAAAAAACAATTCTTTTAAAAAAAAAATTGGAAGAGGGGAGGGAGGTGGGGGAATAGGATAAGATAAGATAAAATATACTTTATTTTAAAAGTAATTTTTTTAGGGCGGAGGGGGGAGTCGGGGTACGCGTGGTGAGGGATAAGAATCTTTAGAAAAGAGAACTTTTGAAAAAATTTGGGGGATGAAGTGATGGGGTTGAGTATACCCTAGGTAGGGGATGAGGTGAGGTAAAAGAAAAAATATTTTTTACTAAATTTTAGTATTCATTTATTTGAATGTTTTTTTATTATGTATATTTCTCTGTGTATGCTACATTAGTAGAGTATTTCAAAGAGACACATAAGTGGATGACAAGTGGCACAAGAGGGGTATTTTAAAATTACTAAATCAAGTAGATAAGTGTTTTTAAAATTGTCAATAATTAGGAGATTAAAGTAATAATTCATATAAAATTTTATGCGTATGTTCAATAGTTATCTCTTTTTTTAAATACAACAAATCAAAGAATCAATAAGAACTGTATGCGACTATATGAGAAAGAAAACTTAGTTGATTATAGAGGGAAACGGATGCATTGTAATGGGTCTAAGTGTAATTAACAAAATTTAAAAATAGAAAGGAGATTCGAATCGGACGCTTACCGATGGGATCAAGTAACTAATTTCCAACAGATTTCTCAATGGATTTTCTCATATCATCCCTATTACTCAATTATTTGACTAATATCTTTGACCTTACTTTATTGCTATCACTCCAAGCTCACATCTATTGTCAATCTACAAATAGTATGAATGAATCCAAGTCTTTGGCTATTTCTTTGGAAGTCAACGTGCATCATTGATCCCACAACCTAATTATTATAACACAGAAACAACCATCAGTTTCATATTCTAACTATTAATGGTTGCATAATAAAGACAAGTACATATAATATTAATGATGGCCACAAAAACTTTGTCCCTTTTTTAGCATATGATTTCTAATGGTAAACATTCTACGCTAGCTAGCAAGGTTGACTAAAAATGATTTGAAATGTTACCTATCCTTTGCTATAATAGACTATTGTAAGCTTCTAGAGTTCACTTTATTTCCAATCAACTAATATTGTGTCTGGAATATGGGAAATTTTATATATATATTGAAAGCCCTTTTAGGCCATTAATTACCAAAAAAGACAAGGTTGAAATAATACATATGTATGTATGACTTATGAGTATATGGCATTGAATGAATATGGGTGTATGAATCGGAAAATAAAAAAAGAAAAAGAAAAATGAATACGTAGAATTCAAGAGGTGTGAGGTCAATGAGGAAAAAAATGGAGAGATGTTCACATATATTTGAGCTTCTTCTTCTTCTTTTTTCATTAAAGCTCTCATGCATAATGACAACATGACAAGGAAAAAATAAATATAACTCATATAAAATTAAGAAAATTAAGGGTAATGTTTGACCTGAAAAATAAAAAAGAAATTTATTCATTTAGTTTAAATTTAAAAAAGAGAGCACTCTATGAAAAAGGCGGAGTCAAGTAGAATCGAGGGGTTCATCTGAACCCTCTTCGGTGAAAATTAACATTATTTATACATACGTAAATTTATGTTTTATGCATATATAGCAAATATTGAAATCTTTTTGATTTTTTCGTATATTTAATTCTTTATATTTTAAACTCTACCTTAGTGAAAATTCTGACTTCACTACGCTCGATGAAACTCTCAAGTAAGATGTTACAGAGAAGGACCTTTCGATAGCACTATTTAAGCACAATTTTTTGGATTTCATTTTGTTAGGTTGGTAGCTGAATTATCAAGGTTGTCAAGTGGGCCGGTCCAGGTCAGCCAACCTATAACACCTCAGAAGTCTCTCAGCATATATAAGGTTTTGAAAAGTATAGAAAACTGAAGTTTGCAGAATTTGGGTTTTACAGACCCCATCTACGGGTCGTGAATGAAACCACGAGCCATAGATAGGGATCCGTAGATGGGACATCAGAAATTGGAATGTAATTTTGAGTTTTACGAGTGGGAGTTACGACTTGTAAAACCTGTTACGGGTCGTGGATCAACTTCAGAAACTTGATTTTCAACTTGAACATGATGAGCAAGGTTTATGGGTCATAAAATTTTTCACGGGTCATAGATAGTTCTAGTACGAAGAGAGTTTTACAGTCCGTAGATGGAACCACGGACCTTAGATGCTCTTCGTGAATGACTTCAGGTAGGTTTTAAATGAGGATCGCTTTAGTCTTTTTCACTCTTTCAATTCCTCTACTATGTCGTTTAACCTATTCTAAGTGGGATTAAAGAATTTTTATCATTCAGACTCGCGCTCAAGACCCCAAATCAAATCTATTCTCTCTCAAGTCTTCTCCCAAGCAAGAACTAGGGTTCCATGCTTTAAGTCTCCATTGAAGGAATTCAAGCTAAGATTCTTCAGTCCAGGTATGTGGAATTTCATCAATAGGTAACCCTTTACCTATTGAGTCCCAAAAAAACCTCAATTTCTCAAGATTGTGATTTCTACAAACCTAGAGTTTCTAGGATCTTCAAGGGTTTTGGATGAATTCCAGTTCTTCATCATGATTAGCCTTCAATTAGATGATTTTTAATATAATCTCATGTTTTAATGGTATTTTCATGAACTCATAGCATGCAAGTATTTTTATGATTTAGAATTATGTTATTTCAGATGAATGTCTCAGATTATCAAATTATCATGATTTAGATGCTTTAAGATAAAATAACTTTCAAATTATTTTCAAATATCATGATTTATGAGCTACTCAATATTTTTCAGTTAACAGTATTATCAAATTATTACTATTTTAAGTTTGTTATGCATGTTTCCATGGGAGTTATACTTAGCACCGAGCGGCTTTAAGGATGAAAGATTTCGGTCAGCGTCTGTGAACCTTTAGTAACAGTCCTTAAATCCCAAAACGTGCCACCATAAGATTTTTCTTTATTGACATTAGCTTAGTGGATCCACATTAGCTTAGCTCAGGCCCCTTACCTTGACAAGTAATAGACACCCTCTTTTCGGTGTGGGGGAAATACACTAAACTTCATGTAGTAGATCACATGGTTTATGTCAGTTTTGATATCTCCCATAGCTAGTCTTTTTAGCATTGCATGATCAAGTATTCAGGTTATTTAGTTTTCATGTTATTTACTTGGTCATAATATTAGCATATTTTACAAATTCAGTATGTTCATATATCTTATTTATTATACATATTCCTCATATTCAGTACATTCAAAATACTGACAATATATTTTCTGCATATATTATTTGATAATATAGATTCCGACGCTCAGTATTTTGCCCACGATTAGTATCATCTATGATCAGCTAGCATTATCGTTTGGTGAGTCATCATCTTTCCGAGGACAGACCCTACGTTTCTTTCAGTCATTTACTTTTCGTTTCAGATACTAGTAAGCTAGGGGGGTAGTCCTAGCAACCATTATAGTAGAGGCATTCAGACTGTTAGTTCAGACTCAACTTATGATATTCAAACATTATCTATTTGATTTAATAAATTACTTTCAGACTTTACTTCCGCATTTAGTATTAATTTCCATCTTATTATGAAAATCATAGTGTCATGTCATGCTATGAGGTTAGCTTAGGGTCACTTGTGGCTCTTAACACCGTGTTGTGACTAGGGAATAGTCTCGAATTGTGACACGATCCATTGGCTATTTTGCAATCAGATATTGGTTCTAAGCTGATCTGGTCATGAGTCGAGTTTGGGGTACTAGAGATGTTGTTCGGATAGCCCATGACCCGCCTAACTCTAGGAGTCTAGCTATGTGGTCCTGATCGCACTTTGGGTCACAAACTTTAATGGGCCAGGTTCGTGGGCCATTTCCGTGGTCTGATAATTATTTTTTTAAAAAAAAAATAACTTAACCAACGTGAATTAAATTTGAAAGATGAGTTCTAATCATGCAATGCAATATTATCAATTTAATTTTTAAATAATTTCAATGGCTTGTTATTTAAGTTTGAAAGTTTGAAAGTTCAAATTTCATTTTTCGCATAATCCTCTCTCTAGCTATATATATTTTCTACTTAGTTTTTGCCTATTGTTTTATTTCCAATTTCAAGTTTCATTTTTCTTCTTTCATCTTTCATGAAATTAAATAAATTAAAGTATTTAAGAAATTTATAGTGTAGTAGTGTTATCAATTTGAAATTTGAAAGTTGAGTTCTAATCATATAGTGTAGTGTTATCAATTTAATTTTGAAATAATTGTAACTGTTGTGATTTAAAATTTAAAAGTTAAAATTTATTTTCCACATAGTCATCTCTCTATCGGTCTATATATTTTCTACTTAGTTTTTTCCTATTACTTTATGTCTAACTTTGAAGTTCCAATTTTCAACATTCAACTTCTATGGAATTAAATGAATGAAAATATTTTTAAGAAAAATATAGTATAGTGTTATCATTTATCAATTTGAAATTTGAATCAAGATATACAAAAAATATAAATTTATGCACAATATACATACAATATATTCACAAAATATACTATATAGATAATATATACAAGACTATATACGCAAATATACAAACATATATACAATATATTTACCAATATACACGCAATATATTCATGATATACAATTTATAACTTACAATATATACAACTTAAAACTTACGGAATTTACAAATAAACTTAAATTTTTATACGTCAATACTTATTTATGTAATATTTCCTAACACTATTTTTCAAGTATTGACTTATTGCATTGTTTTTAAATTTGAGTTTCAATATATGATTATGTAATGTTTTCTAACCATACATTAAAAATTATTCAACTCAACAAGATATAAGAATTTTATGGAAAAAAAATGCAAAGACTCTATGAACCTTTAACTTAATTAATAGATTGATTGCAAAATGAAGTTTAAAATTTGGAACTTACAAAGTTACAATTATTTTTCTCTAATTTCATTAACGTAAATTAGAAAATGAAAATTCAATAGATAAATTACAAAATCTAGATTTTTTAATCATTTTCTTCAATTTCGGTGTATTAACTTTAACAAAAATTGACTCATAATTTTCAAATTCAACAAATACATACATTGGACTTGCTTGTGCCGAATCCTCTCCAACTTACGTTATTTCAAGTTCTCCTCCTCCTTCTTCAAATATTATGATCTTTTTTTATTTCTTCGCTCCATTCTAATTCAATTTTTGTGGTAAACTTGAACATTTAAGACACTTTTTCTCATTGAGTATCGATTATCTCTGATATATTATCTTCCTTGGGTAAATGCGCTCTCTAATGCAAACGCTTGACATCGGAATATTTAGTACATCTCTACCCATTGTTGAAAGTACGAAATAATATCTTTGATCATTCTTTCATCAATCCATCGTGCTAACTTGATTTTGATAGGACATCTTTTGAAATAATAATATAATCTCATCATGTTTTACGTTTCTTTTTGTTATATTCTGGATCAAACAGATAGACTAGTTACAACATGAACAGGCACACCTAGTGCCTATATTATAGAAGATGATATTTTGTCACAAGAACGAGATAAAGAAAGCAGTATGAATCGGTACAACATTGTCAAGTAACGTAACATAATAATTTTATAATATTTGAATGTGTTAATTTGCATCACTCAGTGCCTTAAACATAGAAGATTCTTCATCTTTACACATTTTTAAAGATATAAATATATATATATAGAGAGAGAGAGAGATAGATAGATATAATAGCAAATTTCATGTATGGATTTAACAATATAACACCAACTAAGTAAATAGAGGGAATAGGAAAAAAATTTCAATCATTTCAATAACGTCTTTATAACCTGTTTTAAACTTATATTCACTAAGAAATTGTCACGCCCCGAGCCTACACCCTGGACGTGACCGGCACTCAAGAACCATTTTTGATCCACAAGCGAACCCTTGGTCTGGCTGACTATTTAGTGGAAGACTTACTCAAGCATAAAGATGCTTTAAAACATAAATTCATCTTAACTTAAACTCAATAATAATGTCTGAAAATACTCACTTGCAATAAAAATAAATAATTAGCAAAAACATTCATTAAAGGAAAGAAAGTACTTGGAAACTCTTCAACTCTAACTATTTATGAAACCTCTAATACTAGCATAGAAGTCGGTACAAGACCCACGATAACTCTATAGTGACATGAAAGTAAATTGTGAAATCCTCCAGAAAGTAAGGAGGCTCACCAAAGCTGACTGGAGTGTCAAATGATCTCAACAAAGCGCCTATTGATGATGCATTTGAATGTACGAGTATGTAATATCGTTGGGGTGAAATAACTGAATAAAGGAATGCAATAGGTATAACATAAACTCAACTAAATGTAAAGAATTAAAGGAATGAAACCATTTAACTTTACAAAATACTTTCTCCTTCTCTGAATTTTAACATCGTAAGTGATATATAAAAATACACTTTAACTCTATTGGGATATTCTCTAATCAACAACCCTCACTATGATATAAGTGATGATACAACGTCTTGTCCACGCTGCCAAAACTGTCTTATATCGTGTCGGAATATAGAACACCTCAACTAAGTGGATCCACTAAGCAATAAGAATTCATCTAAAAATTATGATCTTGTACCCATGTTGGTAAGACATGGTTACTCTCCCCCATATCGGTGCTCAATACTACTCCCAATAATATATACTCTTGCTCAAATGTATAAAAACATATTCTTTCTCTAGTTTGAGATAATTGTTAAAACTATCCTCTTAAAAGAGGTAACTGCTCTGAAATATCTCTGAACTTATGAACTCGTTTAGAAATCAAAGTTAATAATACTCTCTTTCTTCATGTAAAAATGAAACATTTGAGAAATACTTAGTTTCCTTATAGTCTTTCTCAAAATCCTTTTCCTCAAAACTCAGTTACAAACATAAATATTGGCTTTAAATTTTTTTGAAGATTTATAACTCATAATAGGGTTCATGCTGAAATATAGACATGAACGAATCAACTCAAGGATCTCAATAACAATATAGAAAACTCAAACTCAAAACTCAAGAACTCAGCGATACTACTCATCTCAAGAAAACTCAATTCATAGGGTTCATGCTAAAATATAAACATGACCGAATCAACTCAAGAATCTCAATGCATAACTCATCTCAAGAATACTCAAATCTAAGGATAGAACCTTAGATTACTCTTTTACTGATTTGAAATTAGATGTAGAGCATTAGGATGAACTAGGCTAACACTATAATAGCCTTACATACCTGGGAAGAACAAAGTTCTGGGAGAAATCGATGAAATTTGAAGAACACTTGAAAACCCTAGATTTTCTCCTCTTGAATCCTTGCTCTAAGTTTTTGAAGTGTTAAAGAACGTAAAACAATGTTTTAACACTGCTTAGACCTTTAATTAGGTGAAAAGGGGTCGTGATTTAGGCTTAGAAGGGGTGGAAAAAGATTGAACTGCCCCTCTTTAAAAGCTGATGAAAATTGTCCACAAGACTATATATGGTTCGCGATTTGACCTACTGATCATAGATCACCCATCCGTGGAATCGATATTGAATTTTTAAGGCTCAAAAGTCCATTTACAGGTGCAAACGATGGCCTGTTGGTTGGATTCGTAGGATTTGGGTCCCAAAAGTTGACTCCCAGTACTCTACCAACGACTTAACAGAACGGGTCATCGTTAAACCTACGGCCCATCGATTGGAGTCGTCATTCACAGACTCAGAAAACTCTAATATGACAATCTCTGATAAAATGGTCATAACTTTTTACTCTGAACATGAAATGAGGTAAACTTGGTGGCATTGGAAAGAGGAATGAAATGCCTTTAATCTGGTAGGTTATAGGCTACCTAATTCAGTATGTGCTGGGAGATATGATCATTTGAAGTTGACATATGTAGAATCTTATGTCCAAACTTAATTGATAATGAAGCTTTCAACTCAACTTTGTGTTAAGGGATTCTTGTGACCTTATGTCATATCTAAATCCATTCGAACACCAAAGAAATGACCTTTACACATATGAGCAATTTAAGAATCACTCGAAATGATTTTTCATGGAAATAAAGAATGGTTTGGGCCTTACCTTAGATATTTTTGGGGTGTTACAAGATCTTCCCCTTGGGATCATTCGTCCTTGAATGATGGTTAAACTGAGGATGGAAAGGAGAGGAGTTACTCTTACTATCTTTCTAACTTTTGAACTTGTCTACTAACATAGGCAGAGTTGATTCATACTAAGAGTTTGGAATTATCTATAGCACATAAGTTGCGAACGTTATGAGTTTGAACATAGTCACGCTCTATCTGAATCTATTTGACATAAAGTTAGGATATCTGGGCACGAAATAAGAAAACGAATATTATGCCTTGAGTGATATGACTAGTAGCTTTTAAGCTTAGCAGCACTTCTCAACTATGCTCTCCTTTCTAACTACTACACTTCATTAACTGCAACTCATAGCTCCCACTAGAGTATATCACTACTCTTACAAATGTCTAAGTCAAATCGCTTCCTCTTACTGTGTTCAAGCCTAATATCTAAATCACAAGGTGCTAAATATGAGATGGTTATGCTAATTTAAACCACAAGATTCGGGTTTTATACCTCTATAGGGAATCTCATTCCTAGAATACTTCTCCTTATAACCTCATTCAAGCCTAGTACTATAGAAAATCCATGGACACTTACTAACCAATCCTTTTAAGAATTCCTCCTCCTCCCATTATCTCTATCAATTGAAATTTCACACATTACTATCAGGAACTAACTAACTAATTTTCACCTTATAATTATTAGTCATAGTAAAACACCATCTTATTCCTTTTCCGCACTATAACTTTAGATGGGATAAGCACACCACCACTACCACAATAAAAAACATCAACCTTCTCCTTCTATCACTACTCAACTACTATCATCAGCATCGCTACCAAAACAGAAAAGGATCACTGAAAGAGCTTAGGGCGAAAGATCATAAGTATGATTCATTCAAGATATCTGATATAAGAATATGCATGACATAACATTATGTTGCTAGTCATTGAGAGTAAATCATGAATTCACAAGACTGGGCATACTAAGAGATACGAGTGCTTATATGAATATGTTCATATAATGAGGCTGATATTCAAAATTTTATGGAGTAAGATTGAGATCAATGGGCTAAAGGCTTTGCCCCTCGTTCTGGGAGCTGAGCATAAATGTGAATTTATCTAAAGTGTATGAACATAGGTCATGAACACATTTATGATATTAGAGGCATCAATAGGATGTTGTAATGATTGAACTTTGAGGAATACGCTAGAGTATGAATGGATCAATATATCACTTTAACTCTTTCTGAACCTATCACTATCTGATTCTCAACACTTGACTTGGTTTCTTATTTCATCATCTCCCCCTTAGGTCTAAAGCTGATAATTTAAAGCTATGGATCTATCAATCATATATAAACTAGTTTATATTTATTTTCCTTACTCAGAAAATGCTAATCTTATGGCTACTGAACTCTCCATGCGTATGCACTAATATTCCTTCTAAGTATTCTTTCTCAGATGCTTCTCATAATTTCTTTTGGCTTCTATAAACTTTCTATAACTATTACCCGCATTGACTTATAGAGCCGCTTAAGCTAACTCTTAATGGAAAAATAATGCTTACATCAACCTACTCCACATTAAAAGGTCAAATATACTATCTAGGTACACATGAAAAATCATAAACTTAATTGGAACCTCATTTGGCAACATACAATCTCGGGTACACCTTCCAATACTCTTAATAATCTAGTGACTTTGTCACATTTCATTTCTCTCATCTAAGGGTCATTATACCACACTTGTACCACTCACAATTATCAAAAATTAACACCTTAATTCTTCACCTACTTTATGTCAAACCTACTAGATCAGATCTCAAAACTAACCTACCCTTATATTACCATCCTTTTTATCATGACCCTCATCTCAAATTCAAGCTTAGTGTCTAGTACCAAACACATATATTAATATAATTGCTCACATACTATACTAATTTACAACTACTAGATAAAATTAAGAAACACTCGCCTACTAAGACCTCATGACAAGTAGGTCATTCTTATCTACAATCTATCTACTCATAGATTATTGTCATATTCCTTTTCATAACTTAAGTACCATTTACCCATCCACTATACATCATTGCCAGATTAGTTTTATAACCCTCTGAACATCATGGCTCCCAAAAAAAGTCATAAGCCTAGCTTAGATCTATCATCTCATGATACTCTGCTCTTTTATTCAACACCTATATTTGGCCTTCACTAACACAATATTACATTGACATAAATTCCCTTTTGTTAAATTCTACTATGATTCATCAATACTAGTAACTCTTACTCTACCTTCTATCATGAAATTTACACAAACTCATTAATAACTTACTGGTGCATGACTGCAACAACATAATTTATCCCATCACTATCTCCCTTTCTTAGATTACTATACCTCTGCATGCATTCTTCTAACTCTGGCACTTTTACTACTGTTGCTAATAACATCGTAACTCATACTATCTTTTCGAGTGAAAATACTACCCAAGCTCTAATACATACTACCCTCTTAAAGGGTATCATCTAAAACAAGACTTCGAGAAGAGAGTCTATGAGTACATCTTATGTTTAGCTTGAATGCATGATTTATATGAATAAGAGTGTATTCTTTTGAATCTGAACACTGAAGCTCACTCATGGGCTTCTCTCAAGACCTTATGCAGTCTCGTGACTTTCTCAAGACTTTTTGTTGAAAGTGACTCGTCGTAAGGATCTGGGCTTTACTTTTCAACCACCTTGAGTATGAGGGGTAGTCGATGGATTTTGAGAAACGCATGAGTCTGAATAAGTTTCTTATGACACTGTTTTATTGCATAAATTAGAGTATGAAAGAAGGGAAACTTTTCTTAAATGTCTATAGTCCCTCATTTATAGAAGTGGGTCGGTACCATAAATAAGATTCTACTGACACGGCTTTATAGACACCTTAGGACACTTTAACTCTCTGCTCTGATACTAACTTTTTCACTCTCCGACCCTACACCCTGGACGTGGCTGGCACTCGAGAACCATTTTTTATCCCCAAGTGAACCCTTGGCCTAACTGCATATTTAGCGGAAGACTTACTCAAGCATAAATAAGCTTTAAAACATAAAATCATCTCAACTTAAACTCAATAAGAATTCTAAAAATATTCATTTTCAAAAACAATCTTTAAAGGAAAGAAAGTATTGGGAAACTGTCACGACCTAGGGTACCCCCTAGATGTGACATGGCATACAAGACTCTGAAAAGTCTCATACAAGACTCTTAGCATATCATAACACAAGATAATAGAAAATGGTGCGGAAATTTAAAACATTTTTCCAATACAATCAAAGTCTCATAAAATGAAGTGGAAGTCTTTAACATTGTCTCAAACCATCTAATACATGAAAGTCATAGGGATAGCCCATATAAAAGTCTAAATATAAAGAAAGACATAAATAACATAGTGGTCAAATCCTCGATGCTATGAGGACTCACCAAATCTTCACTTGCTTGCTTCTACTAAGATCCTAGCCACGGGAATGGAAGTTAATATCACCAGACCCTACATTTGATAAGAATGTAGGCAAGAGTATGCGTTAGTACAATAAAGTACTAAATATGATGGCTAGCATAAATCATCAACATAAGCACAATAAAGGCATTAGTCAACAGAAGACATATACCATAATCATAAGAGACATCATCATAAGGCATAGGCTATAGGCCTAAGAGACCATAATATAAATCATAAGCATAAGAGGTAACAACATAGTCATAGGCATAATCAATGCATCTAGATCAAATAAGTCATAAGCATGGTTAATACACTTAAATCATCATGACATAAGAGAATACTTCATAAGTAACCTTATGGCATACTTGTGCAATGAATGAATAAGACCCCATAAATCTCACCCATGCTAAGTAAACCACTTTAGGCCCTCTTTCATATACATCATCTTTTGATCTCATCCTTAGTGTATTTCTCATAGACAAGGGAACACTCACCTTTAGTCAAACATATCAAAGAAGGCAACTATAGCAACAATCCGAGATAAGGATACATCATACAATCCATCTCATGTAGAAACATACTTACAATACTTCCTTGAAGTAAATCTTGGTTCATTATTCATGTTCATATTCTTGTTGTGGGAATAAGCCTTAACCGACATAGACCATGTGAGCGTAACATGGAATCCGGTGTTACCCACACCGAAAAGGGTTGCTCTACTTGCCTAAGGTAGAACCATAATCTTATATTAGGTGGATCCATTAGCTAAGTAAGTTTATGGGATAAGGAGATTGCTACTAGAAATCTGGACTCAACTAAGCTAAAAGGTCTCCATCTCATGAGATACATACTTTAGGAACCCGGACTCAACTAGTGTAGGAGGAACCCATTTGGAAGCTGGACTCAACTAGCATAAAAGCTTCCATTTCGAAGCCGGACTCAACTGGCATAAAAGCTTCCATCTCATATATAATATCCACTCGATGCAAAGCATTAATTCCCACGGAGATCATATTAAGTCTTGACCTAAGTTCATATTCATGGAAGAATGTCTTGACACTCAATCCAACATAATTCATAAGATAGCTCATAGATCATGCGTGAGAACAACCTTTAACCGTCCATATGTCTACGCATATATTCAATAGGTGAGAAAGCCTTTCAACCTTGGAATCATCATATTATAAGAAAACTTTTCACATCATATCATATTCATGCATAAGTGTGTATATGAGGATAACCTTTCAACAACACAACAACTAGATCATAATCATAGACACTTCACTCTCAAAGTGTTCTTAAAACATATACATAACCTCATAATATCATACTTTGCTCTTTCAAGGATCGAGGCCCATATCAAATCAACACATCTAGAATTCACTACATTAGACATGGATATTAACATAATTCAAGTAGCCCAATTACTTCAAGCATAATATCCTTATTTCATCAACAACTCACATCACAAGATCATAAGTGGGAAATAAGGGGATTTCTTCGGTTCTTAGGGATTTCAACATAAAAACCATAAGAAATCATCAATTCACACATATAAGATTTAATTTAATCAATTCATGTCTATATGCTTTACTCTTAAGAAATTCATAGCTAGGTGCTCTAATCTCAAACAATACATAAAGTAATTCATCAATCTTAGACGATCGCATCTAAGCCCTCAATTTCCCCTTTCATGACATAAAACTCAACTATATCAATTTCACCTTAGAATCATAGGTTAATCATGGATACATGTATAATCATACTAAAATCATGTAATTCTATCATACACAATCACAAACAATCAAAATCCACTCTATTGGATCATAACCCATAACATTAGAAGAAATCCTAGATTGACCTAGGGAATTCTTCTTCTAATTTGTGGAAAACATGGGGGATTCATGGATGAAAGGAATCCATGAATGAATAAGCCATCATACATTGATTACAAAGACAACAAAGCTTGAAACAATGGAGTCTTGACTTGACCTAGCTTGATCCTCTTCTTATTCTTCTTCACCTTCTAGAGAGAGAATATTTGAGAGGGTATTGGGTTCTTTTTGGTGATTTAGAAATAATGATATGGAATGACTTAATTAAGAGTCTAAAGTCTTTATATAGGTGGTCCAAACTAGGGTAAAACGGCGTCACTTAAAACTTAATTAATTCTGGAAAGTTCCATTAGTTCCCAACTAAACTGCTTAAAACCAGTCACTGCCTTACCCACGAGACCCCGACCATGGGGCTTGGTTTGACCCACGGCCCGTGTTGGTTGGGTGTGGGTTGGTGACTACAGGTTTTTGGCCAACCACAAAACCTCCACCTACGGGGCGTGGACCCACCCACGGGGCGTGGGTCCTTCCATGGTCACTGTTTTGGGCACTTTTCTAGGGGTCTTCCTCAAGGGCCCCTAGTTGGTCCTTGAGGGTTGGTACCTTGGCGTTCTAACATGAAAACCTCTATTTTAGGTATGGGGAGTTATATTCATGACTCTAACCCTCACGTCAAGCTCTAGTTTAGCCTCCTAATTTCCGGGGTGTTACAATATCTCCCCCTTGGGAACATTCGTCTTCGAATGACGATCTAGACACCTTACGGAAGTAAAGACTCAAGACTAACAACCCATCATGCATGCAACATCAAAATAATGCATAATTTAAAGGAGGAAACTTCAACTCCATCTCAAACATAATCAATGCAACACAAGGAAGTAGGAACTACATCTAACAACCCATTATGCATGGAAACTCAACATTTCACATATTCATTGGAGGGACTACCTTCTCCAAGCTTTAAACCATGCTTAACACAATCTCAAGGAGTCAATATGCAATTTACTCTTCAAAAAGGATAACTAAAGCATGTTCATTGATTCATCTCATGAAGTCAAATAGGAAACTCATACTCAATGCACAACAATATGGGTAAATCAAGCATGCAAACTCATTTCCTTTCAAAAAACAAGTTTTTCATGAACATGCACTACATAAGGAAATCATGGAAACACATAAATCACACATTACTTCATATAAATTAGCGAGGAAGGTAGAATGATTTCAAATTCATATTGTTCATCCCTAATCTTTTTAAGTTACTACACCTAAAAAAGAATAATAATTCGTACACATGGACCTATAGTCAAGAGAATCAACAAAATGACATAAAGACGCCAAATACCCTATCTAGCCGAACGAGTGGAATAGCAACATAATGGAGTCAAAAAAATACACCAGCTACAATATCAATGCCTTTCACAAAAGGTCTTTCTAGTAATACAGTAGTAAAACAATATTTGACTATTTAGGATTCCAAAATTTGTGCTCAAAGGAAGTACAGTGCTTAGTCTTAACATACCTCAATTTTAAGTCTTGTTGTATCAATATGGATTGTACCCCTTCCTTACAGTATGTAATCTACAGAAAATTATGTCATAGTATGAAATCTACAAAAAAATCATGCCACACAACCATTATAGGCAGATTATTAACACGGCAGGATCAAAGTAGCAATTTAGATCTTACTAGCAGAGTAATTAGCTTGCCAGACCCTTTTTTAAATGTATGCTTCATTACCTTTTCTATTCCAAATTACAACCCCAAATTAATGACGTAACATACATTTTTGCAGCAGCTATTAACAAGTTGAGGCTGTTGACACCCAATTTTGACCCTCCTTTCTTCTAATTCATTGTTTTCGAGTTTCTAAATTAATAATATATAAAATTATCTTCTTCTTTTTTTTCACAACTATTTTACTACTACGACTATTTATCTACTAAAATTTTATGTTTTATTATTGAAATTACTATTCTCATTTCTACACCTTATTTTCTTAAAATAACTATTTGTTGTCGCCTTCTCTCAAGTTTCTAACCAATTTAATTGATTATAAAATCTTATTTTTGTATTTGTACTTTATATTAGTGTCAGGTTGTAATATTGATATTTTATTATGTAGATCATTAGTTATCACTTTTTAATATGTATTGTATTAGTTATTAAGTTAGAAGCCCAAAATAATTTAAAAGAAGAAAGGAAAAGGCTAAGAAATTCGGCCCAAAGCCCCTCAAATCAGACCAACATTTCAACCCATTTGCTACACTAAAATCTGTCTGAAAGAAGCCCAAAATTCGGTCCAAAGCCTCCAAAAGAGACCAAAACGCTTCAGCCATTGTTTTATATCAAAATAGCCCAAAAAATCGAGCCCAAAAACAAAATTTTCAGCCCAAATTTGGACCTAATATTGAGAGAACAGCAACTGCCTCATCTCTCTTCTTCCCTCACATTTTTAGAAAAAAAAAAAGAACAACAATGTCTGTCAACCATTGACAGAGCTCAACTACCCCATTTCCGTGATATATGCATATCAATAGCGTGAAGGCTGCTATGTTCAACTACTCACGTCATTCAAGTTTGAACGGCTATCTTGACCAAGTTCAAAAATCTGAAATTTCAAAATCCCGCCCAAAACACAGCCCTAGCTCTAAATTGTCTATAAATACTCGCATTCAACCCTATCTTTAGGGGGATTTTTTTGGTTTTTATCTCTAGAATAGACGTTTAACGTCTTTTTAGCTTTTTCTATTGCACCCGAGTACTGCTAGCTACTGTTTTTGTTCTAAAATATTTCCTTTATATTCTCTCCCGATCTTGGACGAAGCTCTATTTTTGAAGCTTATTTGAGTTCGTTTGTTGTTCGAAGTTTGACCTTGGATCGAAGCGCCCTTGTTCACTGCCCTATAGCAGGTAAATTCATTCCCTGTTCTCTCTGTTTTTCTTTGTTATTATATTAAAATGTTACATATGTCGTAGTAATCTCTGCTCATTTTAGCTATAATAAGAATAACGTTTCAGATGTGTTTCGGCTTAGTTCAAGACTCGTAATAATCGAAAGTTCTCCCTCTTTCATGTTCAACCATCTTGTAGCTAAGAAATGATTTCTTTTTGTGCTTAAATCTTTATTTTAAGTCAAGTTAGTGTTGTTATTATTTATTGACCTCCTATGTCTTTACTTGGTAACCAATCTTGAAGTTCTGTCGCAAGCTACTCGTTTCCTAGGAAGTAATTGCAAGCATACTAGATGTAGTTTTCCGTTATATATGATATGAATTTTTGCTAAGCTTATTTCCTGTTATATTTCCTTTTAGCAGACATGTATGTATTATGTATGTGTTTCTTTTCAAATTGTAAATAATGTCATATTGAAATCTCAAATCTTGTTTGATGTCATATCTCTTTAGATAATGATAATCTCCTTATAGTTAATATTAATGGGTTGATTTCATATCTTATTAGAAAGATAAATCATGTTTAGTAAATAATTCTATTTAGTTTAGTCATAGTGGCAATGAATTATTTCGAGATTGGTATAGCTCTTAAGCTCTGTTTCTTGGCATATTAGACAACTTGATAATATTACTTGAAATCAGTCTTTTTTTTGTTAGTTAATGTCCCTCTGATGTCTTTTGTAAGATGAAATTTTTTAGCTTGTTTTTTTTTTACTTTAAAGGTATGCTAAGAAGAGTTGATATTTGTTGTTGATTATTTTTAGAAATGATATGCAGGTTATTTTTAATTTGATTTATTTCTTTATTTTGTTTATTTATTTTTTGTTAGAGTAAGAAAGATCATGATCCTTGGCATGTTATCTAAGATTCCGATATTATGTGTACAAAATATATATTTTTAAATCCTTTTGCTTAATTCATTAGTTAGTACAGTTGGATATTTTTTTTATTTTTTTTATTTTTTCTTCCAAGTGTTTCGTAAGGGCTATTTAAAATGTCTTAATATCTTAGTTTGAGTTTTTCTGTTCAGCATTAGTACGCTTTATATGTTAAATATTATATTTGATGTATGATGTTACTTAATTAGTATTATCTATTTTTATAATATTGCTTAAAGTCGAATATCTTACTAATTCATTTTATCTTCTCTTTATTTGCATGAATACTTTGGAACAAAAATGGAGTCCCGATTAAAGACTCTCGCAAAATCGAGTCTCATAGACTCAACATTATCCTCATACCCGCACATGGAGTTTTTTCACTACATATTTGACCATTCGAAATTGCAAGCAAAATTAGTGGCCCTGTCTTGGAGTCACTTATGGCTACTTACATTTTTTTTCATTGTTTGTTTACATGTTTTTCTTTACATGTTACACTAGTTTACGTGACTTGAAGATATTCTTATCTTTGATTTCTCAAATAGGTAACTTAATATAGATGTTTGGGTTTGAGTACCTTTAGCTAGCAATAAACCTACTAGTTACTTTAGCTTTTATTAACTTCACTTGAAAAAATCTTCTTAAACACTTCATTTTGCATCACTTTAAACTCACTAATTTTTTAAGTTTTGTTTAAATTTGGCAATGTCTTATAAAGAAAATATTTTGTTCTAAACCTTTTTTTTTTCTCTTTATTAAACTTTTTCTAACGAGAGTACCTTGTCAATCAATGAACAAGCGTCTATTTTTAAGTACTTATTTTTAGTCATGGATTTATCTAAATGGATCTAAAGAAATTACTCTTCCCTAAATCTTTTTCACTCTAATACAATTGTAATAAGAGCTTTAAAATAAATAATGTTTTCCAACTTGGCTACTCAATTACTTAATCTTTAGCATTCATTTCTTTTAAAAAAGTAATTAACCTAAGTTTGGCCGGTTAATAGTTTTAAAACTAATCTTAAAGGATGCCTTACCCCTTCCCTTTAGGATGAATTAGAACTCTTACCTAGAATCACATAAGTTAGTAGACCTTAATTGAAGTCATTTTTTAGCATTACATAGTTAATAATTTAGGTATCCTAATTTGCCTTAAAAATAATTAGGTGGCGACTTCTTAAATTAATTAATTTGGAAATTACCAATATGTTGTACACTAATTTGACCTTGGTTAAATTGGGGTATAACAGCTTGGCGACTTCACTGGGTACTTTAGGTTCTAAACCATAACAGAGTTAGGTTAATATTTAAATTTTTTAACATTTGTTGGTTTCGTTTTTGTTGTTGGTTTTATTTTAAAGGCCTAAATGCTTTACTTATCATGCTTATATGATATAAACTGTTTATTTGTTACTGTTTTATATAAATTGTTTATTTGCTACTCTTCATATAAACTATCATTCCGATCATAATTCCTCCAATTCTGGAAAACTCACACTATCACACGTACACGCGAGGTGTGTTTTGCGCACCCGCAAATTTTCTTCAAAGTCCCAAATTTAGGAGAGTTGGCATATACGCGGGGTGTCCGGATCTTTTTTCGTGTGACCGCGTAGCCTTCTCACTCGAGTTGTCCACTCGGGAACCTTGTGTCTAGTAAGCCAAATCTTAGAAAACATAAGGTAGAGCTAAACCACCCCTTAATTTAAGTCATGCATGCATTCACCTTAGGTGGATCGATCCCAGGTATCGAATCCACATTTAAGAAATCCACCTTTATTGTCGAAGGGTTTCATGACCCAACGACCAACAAGCATGTTTTATGCAACATGATAGACAGATCCAAGCCTAATTTTGACATAGCGAGTTTGGAAATTATGTGTTCATTTTATTTTTTGATTTGTAATGTAGGATGAGTTCAGTCCCCCAAGTGCCCAAAGTTAGGATGGTCGAGGGTTTCCCGCACAAATTGAGGACATGGTGGGAAAATTTCACTCCAACTGAGAAATTAGCGATTACAAGAAGGTTGGGGTGCCTCCCTCTGCTATTCAAAATCATCCCTGACAAACATGTGATTAGAGCACTAATTCAGTTTTGGGATCCAGACCGTGTTGTGTTCGCCTTCAAAGACTTTGAACTGACACCTACATTGGAGGAAATCCTCTATTTCACCAGTTTGAAGTATCAAAGAATGGGTCAAATTATTCCACACGGTCAATCAGGGAAGAAATTCCTTCGCTAATTAGGGTTGAAAAATGAAAAGAAACTTCGGTGTTTCGAAAATAATTGGGTTTCTTTGGACTACCTTTATGAGAGGTATGGACGCTCGGATAGTTACAAGTTGTTTAGAAAAGAATTCTCGTGTACTCAAGTTCATTAGCAAGTTAGACGTCCTATTGCATTTGATGTGGCTTTACTAGGGACTTTGGTATTCCCACGAGAACACAGATGCATTAGCACTTGCATACGTTCTGTGGCTCAAGTACTTTTTGAGGGAGTAGATGGCGAAGAACTCACTGTGGTTCCTATGATTTTAGCAGAAATATTTCGAGCTCTTGGGAAATGTAAAAGAGGGGAATCAAACTTATTTGAAGGTTGCAATCTTCTTTTACAAATGTGGGCAATGGAACATTTTCACCAACGTAAAAACATGGATGACATATGTTTTAGCAACATAAATCATATTAACAGTTTTTACGATAGGATGAAAGAGTTTGTGTATCCGGTTGGTACTGATGATTGGTATGAGTTTCTGGCCCATCGCACTAATGACCAAATTCAGTGGAAATATCCATTACTCCCACGTTCCCCTGCTTATATAAGATGTAGAAGGTTTTATTATATCGAGCTTATTGGGTTAAAAGGTCTCCAGCCATATGCTCCGGTGCGCGTGCTTCAACAGTTTGGTCAACCACAAGTAATTCCTCTTCGAGCAAATATGAGAAATTCTGAAATTTCCTTTGGACCAAACTTTGAAATCCCTAGAGCCAAAGAGATTCTTCATGAGTGGGACAATATCCTCACGATAGATATAGGAAATGGGCCTGAAAAGGAAATTCCAGAATACCAGGTATGGTTTCAAGAAGGTCGCAATAGCATAAGTTCAGAAGGTGAGCAAGGTTTTGAGGATATTGGAACGACGATTTGGATAAGACATTCTCGTCTTGGAACCAAAATAGTTACTCCTGAAATGTGGGCTCAAATGGAAAATATAATGCGATATTTGGACAATGCGGGAGCAGGACCTAGCAACGTAGGAGCATCATCTTCACTTCCTCCACTAGCGTGATTGATAGCAGTTTAGGCCAAGTCTTAGATTTGTCTTTATTTTATGTCATTTTTTATGTATTTCTTAGTTTCTTCGTTGTACTCTTTTATTTGCATTAATGAAAGCTTGGCCTTTTGTTTCCCAAACTCGAGTTGTCACAAATTAATGGCTTGGATCAATCTATCATAAAACGTTATGTTTGGCATTTAGGCCCACCTCTGGCAAAAAGAGGTCCCGTGCATATTAGGATACATTTTCTTTTTGAATATCTGTTTTGTTATATGATTTACTTGTTGCGTAACACATGCTTGTTCTCTATTTAATTACTGTTATTATTCAATTATCTACCTAATTATTAATATTATTGAAACAACGATCACCCACTTGATACTAATATTTCTCTCTTTTTGAAGGTTTTCTTCCTTTTGATTTATTTCCCCAAAGGTTGATTTGCGTTGACTACGAACTGGCGGATCATCCATACTTTTACGAGATCAAAAGCACGTGCAGACATGACTGATTCAGGTGCATCTGATCAAAACGGTTTGTGACTTGTCTCTGTCCTGAGAGATGAACCCGAGACTTCGGAAGGAATGGAACCAATCCCTTATGATGTACACATTGCCAATTTGATGCAAAAAATGGCCGATATGCAAAGTGAGATTGATCGACTTCGAAACCTCACCAATTTGTCCATCACTTTGAACACGCCACTTCCCGAGCATGGAACAAACACAGCTACTCCGCCTCTTTTTCCACATGTTGACTCTCCTACTCCTCAATACTTTCCACCAAACCCTTCCCTTCACAAGACCAATCCAACTGCTTCCAAATAATCCACCAACCCTCAACAACCCAACTTTCCGCAAAATAATTCGCAACAAGCCAACCCTTTACCCTTCACTACCCCATATGCGCCCCAAACTCCCGTTACCCAAACTACCCCACTCACCCAAACCGCCTTACCTTCCCAAAAATACCAAATGACCCAACATATACCGGTGGCACACACTACAATCCCTAATGTTCAATATGTGCCTCAAGTATATGTAACGGAAGCTCAACCTTTCCTTAATCCAATGCCAACCATGCCAGAAGTCGATCCATATGAAGAGATGGAGAAAGAAGCAAGGTCTAGAGCGAATGACAATGTAGCAAGGGAGATTCGTAATTTGAAGGAAGCTTTCAAAAGTATCCAAGTCCATAAGGGGGTTGAAGGTCTTGAATATAAGGATTTATGTGTTCATCTCGATGTTGAATTACCCGTGGGGTATAAGGTACCAAAATTTGATGTGATGGGAAGGGAAATCCTCGAGCTCATTTAAGGTCGTATTGTGACAAGTTAGTTGGAGTGGGGAAAGATGAGGCCGTTAGAATGAAGTTGTTTATAAGGAGTTTGACAGGAGAGGCCCTTGATTGGTACACGAGTCGAGACCCACAGAAATGGAATAGTTAGGGTGCGATGGTGCAAGAATTCATGGATAGGTTTAAGTTTAACACTGAGGCAATTCCGGACAGGTTCTACTTGATGAAGTTGGAAAAGAAGTCAACAGAATCATTCAGAGAGTATGCAATGCGGTGGAGAGCAGATGCCACAAAAGTTCAACCTCCAATGGCAGAAAGTGAGATGACCTCTCTTTTTATACAATCCCAAAAAGATGCAACGTACTATGAAAAGACGATAAGTGTTGTAGGGCAAAAGTTCTTTGAGGTTGTCAGAATGGGAGAATTTATTGAAGAAGGTATTAAAACTGGGAGAATCATTAATTTGGCAGCCCTGCAGGCGACAAGTAAGGCAATTCAATCGGATTCAATCGGAGGAGCCCTTAAGAAGAGGAAGGACGGTGTGTCTGCTGTCATGACCATCCAGGAACGTAGGCCAAACCAAATGTTAACCTACCAAAACCCATTACCCCAACCTTCATACTATAGTCAGTATACCTAAATTCCTCAACCATATTATCAACCTTCACCTGCCCCTTACCCAGTTTACACCACCCAACCAACATATTGTCCACCTAGAGCACCTGCCTATCCAAATCCATCACGATACCAACCCGCATATCCAGCCCAATCCCACTACCAACCACAAAACCGTCCATCAAATGCACCCAGACCCCGCCCAAACTTTGAAAGAAGACCAGCCAAAACTTATACACCTTTAGCCGAACCTTTAGCCCAACTATATGAACGGTTGAGAACTGCAGGAGTACTCCAACCAATCAAAGGACAAATTCTCAATCCCCTTCCTGGATGGTATGACGAGACCAAGCATTGTGCATATCACTCTGGAGCTGCTGGACATGACACTGAGAGTTGCCTCACTCTCAAAGACAAGATTGAGGCATTGATCAAAGAAGGAATCATTCAACTCAAAGGTGTTGCCCCCAATGTAAACAACAACCCACTTCCAAATCATGGCAATGTTAACATGATCACCATTGATGAAGATTGCAACTTGGAAGGGACCATAGTACCAGTCAAGATAGAGAATAATGTCGAGACATCGGCCTTGATTTCTCCTGTAATCACAGTCCAAGCACGAGCACCAATTGAAGTGGAAGTTTTTCATCCCAAGCCTAGGATCATGGCCCTTGTCGCTCAATCATCCCCTTTTGACACTAAAGCAGTTCCTTGGGATTACTCGATTGATGCAAGGGACAAAGGAAAAGGAAAGATAATTGTAGAAGCCGCTACTGCAGGAATGACAAGATCCGGGCGTTGTTATACCCCTGAAGAAGTTGTACGAGAAGGACCAAACAAGGAAAACAACCAAAAAAGGGTTGTGACAGAGGCTAAAGTGGAAGATTTCTGGAGGAAGATGCCAACTAAGGAATATTCAGTTGTTGAACAACTGAAGAAAACTCCTACTCAAATTTCCTTAATGGCCTTACTGATGAATTCTGCAACTCATAGGAACGCTTTGGTGAAGGTTTTAAGTGAAGCATATGTTCCAGCTAAGACCACCAGTGAGAACTTTTCTGCTATGGTAGGACAAGTTTTAAAAGCTAACAAAGTCACTTTTCATGAAGATGAGTTGTTGCCTGAAGGTTTGGGACATAACAAAGCGTTGAACATTACTGTCAGATGCAAGGATAAGTTTATTTCAAGAGTTCTGATTGATAATGGTTCAGCTGTTAACATATGCCCTTTCACTACTCTTCGAGCTTTGGGAATCGACATTGGAAAGATTCGTGAAAGTCATGTAAGGGTTAGAGGCTTTGACGGGACACAAAGGGGAGTCATTGGAGATATCGATTTGCCATTGCAAATTGGACCTGTGGAGTTCATTGTGGAATTCCAAGTGTTGGATATATCTGCTAGTTATAATTTATTACTTGGAAGGCCATGGATTCATATGGCTGGTGTGGTTCCTTCCACTTTGCACCAGACCTTGAAATTTGTTTGGAACCATCAGGAAATTGTTGTTCATGGAGAAGGTAACAACTCAATATATCCTGAGAATTCAGTCCCTGTTATTGAAAGTATGGAAGAGTTGGATGGGTTTGTATTCCATATTAGGGAAATTATGTGTGCTACTCAAGTTGGAAAGGCAAATTTGCCACGTGTGCTTATGATGGTGGCTTGGGAAATGTTGAAGAATGGTTTTATCCCGGGTCAAGGTCTTGGAGCGAAATTGGATGGAATAGTGGAACCAATTCAATTGCCTGGTCAGAAATACACCTTTGGTCTTGGATACGAGCCTACTTCTGAAGAAATCTCATCGGCTAATCTCAAAAGGAAAAGTGACATTCCCTTACCACAACCTATCATGCCCTTGAATCAGTCATTTTCCAAGGCGTTTGTTGCACAAGGATTAGAGGAAGCTATTGAAGATAACCTCACAGAAGGACTCAAAAACTTGTTCATTGAAGAAGCTGAATGCAATATGATTTTGGAGGAATGCACCAAGGCCCCGACCATATGGGATGCTATGCCTAGAGATGCTTTCAACAATTGGACTTGTAACCCGTCCCCGATTCTCCGGGAATCTTGGTAGATGATTGTATTAGAATTAACAAAACAACATGATTCAAATTGAAGCCTGAATTGTGTTTTTGAATTTGATGTGTTTTGCCTCCATCTTTTGAAAGCTTAAATGCCAAATCTATGTTACCTTTTTTGCTTTAAATTTTAAAATTTGTCTTTGATTATTTATTTTATTTTATTTCTTCTCTCTCTTTCAGCAAGCAAACTAATAAATCTGTCAATGCCAAGAATGTGACATGTAATGAAACAAGCGAACAAACCCCGAACAATGAACAAACTTTTGCAGAATATGAAGAAGATGTGCCGCCGCCTGGAGAGTTGACCAAGGAGTTTGAACATTTGAGAATAAAGAAAAGCCAAATTTGGATGAAACTGAGACGATAAATTTGGGAGATTCAATAGAATTGGTGAGAGATACAAGAATTAGTGTCCATTTCACTCCGTCCCAAAGAAAAGAACTTATTGATCTTTTGAGACAATACATGGATGTGTTCGCATGGTCTTATGATGATATGCCGGGTCTAAGCACAGATATTGTTTCACACAGGTTGCCAATTGATCCCTCTTACCCCCCAGTAAAGCAAAAGCCGAGAAAGATCAAACCTGATTTGAGTTTAAAGGTTAAGGAAGAAGTCTCCAAGCAATTTGATGCCAATGTCATCCGAGTCACCAAGTATCCCACGTGGTTGGCCAACATAGTACCAGTGCCAAAGAAAGATGGAAAAATCAGAGTATGCGTAGATTATCGAGATCTCAACAAGGCTAGCCCGAAGGATGATTTTCCTCTCCCAAACATTCACATACTTATTGATAATTGTGCAAAGCATGAGTTGTAGTCATTTGTTGATTGCTTTGCAGGATATCATCAGATTCTAATGGATGAAGAGTATGCGGAGAAAACTGCATTCATCACGCCTTGGGGAGTATATTGTTATCGGGTAATGCCTTTTGGACTCAAGAATGCAGGGGCAACATATATGAGAGCTATGACTACCATATTTCATGATATGATCCATAAGGAGATTGAAGTTTATGTGGATGATGTCATCATCAAGTCACGGAAAAGCTCAGATCATATAACAGATTTGAAGAAGTTCTTTGACAGATTAAGGCGGTACAATCTGAAGTTAAATCCCGCAAAGTGTACATTTGGTGTCTCTACCGGGAAGCTGTTGGGTTTCATCGTGAGTAGGAAAGGGATAGAGCTGGATCCTTCAAAGATAAAGGCTATTCAAGACTTGCCTCCTCCAAAGAGTCGAAAGGATGTAATGAGTTTTCTTGGTCGCCTCAATTACATTAGTCGATTCATTGCACAATCTACTGTAATTTGCGAACCAATCTTCAAATTGCTGAGGAAAGATGCTGCAACAAAATGGACGGAAGATTGTCAGAAAGCTTTTGACAGAATCAAGGAGTATTTATCTAGTCCACCAGTCTTGGTACCCCCAGAATCTGGAAGACCGTTGTTGTTGTATTTGTCAGTGTCTGACAATGCATTTGGATGTGTGCTGGGACAACATGACGAAACTGGAAAGAAGGAGCAAGCTATATATTACTTGAGCAAAAAGTTCACTCTTTATGAAACTCGGTATACTTTATTGGAGCGCACTTGTTGTGCTTTGACTTGGGTTGCACAAAAGCTGAGACATTATTTATGTGCGTATACCACTTTTCTCATCTCAAGGATGGATCCACTCAAGTATATATTTCAGAAGCCTATGCCCACTGGAAGGTTGGCGAAGTGACAAATTTTGCTATGTGAATTCGACATTGTTTATGTCACTCAAAAGGCCATCAAGGGACAAGCGCTAACTGATCATCTCGCTGAAAATCTCGTGGATGAAAAGTACATGCCTCTTAAAACTTATTTCCCTAATGAAGAGGTTTTATTTATTGGAGAGGGTATTTCCGAAGAATATCCTGGATGGAGAATGTTTTTTTATGGTGCTGCGAATTCCAAAGGAGTCGGTGCTGGAGCAATGTTGATTTCAAAATCAGGTCAACATTATCCTATCTCAACAAAGTTCAGATTCTTATGCACAAATAATATGGCGGAGTACGAGGCTGGTATTCTTGGGCTTAGAATGGCTGTTGACATGAATATACAAGAATTGTTGGTTATAGGTGATTCCGACTTATTGATTCATCAGGTTCAAGGGGAATGGAGCACTAAGAATGTGAAGTTACTCCCATATTTGTTGTGTGTGAAAGAATTATGCCAGAAATTCGTCAAGATAGAATTCAAGCATATTCCACGAGCTCAAAACGAGTTTGCAGACGCGTTGGCAACCCTGGCTTCTATGATTCAACATCCAGACAAGAACTATATAGATCCAATCAAGGTCAATGTGCAGGATCAACCAGCCTATTGTTTCCATGTAGATGAAGAACCGGATGGAGAACCTTGGTACCATGACATTAAGAGGTATCTTAGAGAAGGAAACTATCCAGAAGGAGTAAACAATGTTCAAAAGAGGACACTTCGGAGACTCGCAAATCACTTTTTCCTAAGTGGAGAAATCATTTATAGGAGGACTCTAGATTTGGGATTGTTAAGATGTGTTGACTCTCAAGAGGCAAGCAAGTTGATTGAAGAAATACATGGGGGTACATGTGGGCCACACATGAATGGTTTCACTTTGGCAAAGAAGATTCTACGAGCTGGATATTTTTGGATGACCATGGAAACAGATTGCATCCGTTTTGTAAGAAAGTGTCATCAATGTAAGATTCATGGTGATTTAATTCGGGTTCCACCAAATAAGCTAAATGTGACAAGTTCTCATTGGCCGTTTGCAGCTTGGGGCATGGATGTCATTGGCCCTATTGAGCTAGCCGCCTCAAATGGACACAGGTTCATTCTGGTAGCTATTGATTACTTCACAAAGTGGGTAGAAGCATCTTCATACAAGTCTGTGACAAAGAAGGTGGTGACAGATTTTATTCATAATAACATCATTTGTAGATTTGGGATCCCCGAGTCAATTATTACAGATAATGGAGCTAATCTCAATAGTGGTTTGATGCATGAGATATGCGAGAAGTTTAAAATTATTCACCGCAATTCCACTCATCGACCTCAGATGAATGGAGCAGTTGAGGCCGCCAACAAAAATATCTTAAGGATATTACGGAAAATGATTGATAACTACAAGCATTAGCATGAGAGTTTGTCATTTGCCCTTCTTGGCTACCGCACCACAATCAGGATTTCGACTGGGGCAACACCTTATCTTTTGGTTTATGGAACAGAAGCAGTATTACCAATGGAAGTTGAAATACCATCTCTGAGGATCATCCAAGAAGCTGAGTTAAGTGATGCCAAGTGGACGCAAAGCCAGTATGAACAATTGATGCTCATTGATGAAAAAAGAATGAATGCAGTTTGTCACGGGCAACTTTATCAACACAGGATGGCCAAAGCTTTCAACAAGAAAGTAAGATTGAGGTAGTTTGAACCGGGACAATTGGTGTTGAAGCGAATATTCCCACACCAAGATGAAGCTAAGGGGAAGTTTGCACCTAATTGGCAAGGACCTTACATGGTTCACCGAGTACTGACTGGAGGAGCTTTGATTCTAGCAGAAATGGATGGCAAGATATGGCCAAAAGCTGTCAATGCAGATGCGGTTAAGAGATACTACATCTAGAGGTTTCTATTTCATTTTCTTGTCATGTATTGAAACTACGTCTTGACCTGATTCCCATGGCGGGATACGTAGGAAATCCACGTCGGATTTGGTGTTTTAGTAAGTTTTGCAAAATTTTCTTTCTATGTAATATGAACTACACTTGGCCTGATACCCTTGGTGGGATACGTAGGCGGCCTATATCGGCTTCGGTCACTTTATTAGATTTTTTTTCAGTTCTCCATTTCTTTGTATGTAGCGAACTACGTATGGCCTGATTTCGTTCGGATACGTAGGCAACCCGAGGAGGGTTCGGCCCCATTATTTCAATTATAATTGTATCCTTAGGTTATGTTTGGCTCGGTGCCATGATAGAATAGTGTGCAGCCTATAGAAGGTTTGGAATCATCGTGACCAAAGGACAACGCATCTCTTTCGCAAAAACTGGGACAATTTTTTAAGGGTATCATTGCAAAAGATATCAGGATATTTGAAGAGTATATGGTCAATCGAATCATCCAACAGAAGAAGGACTTCAGATAAAGGACGTTCACTTTGTTTCATGATATGTCACAATTTGAAGTTCGACAAAATTCTTTATTGATATATATACGTATATAATTTTATCCTATTTTCAAATATGATTTTCAGTCAAATGTTTTCGTTTTATTTATTTTCTTGTTATTCATTTAACCAAGATTTAGAATTGACGGAGGTTATGAGTCCAACCAAAGCTAGAAGAAAGAAGTATGAAGAGCCAGACCTTCAAAGTCAACGCGAATCAACCTCCCCCAAAACTTATAATTTTTCTCTGAGTGCAGGTTTGTCAGGATTAATAGAGGTTGAGAAGTCAATAACATCTATGGCATCGAAAGGACTATATGTCGAGTGGTTTGAATTACTTACTTATAAATTTATGATTCGAAAACTTAAAAGTAAGGCTCTATAAATTTTCAAATGTGATGATAGCAAATACTATTTAATAAAACATTGCGCATGATTTTGCTACACATAAATGCCTTTAAATGCGTTGTACAAATGCTTTCAGATATTTTCAAGCGCACTGCACTTTTGCTTCGAGATATATTTCAAAAGCACCGCACAAATGCTTTCAGATTTTCGCATGCATGTTTTCAAATACTTTATACACACTGCACAAATGCTTTCAGATATTTTCAAATGCACCGCACAAATGCTTCGCACAAATGCATATTTCCAAATGCACTGCACAAATGCCTTCAATTGTTTTCAAACGCACCGCACAAATACTTCTAAATATTTTCAAATGCTTTATATTTCGCACGAAGGCATATTTTCAAATGCACAAATACTTTCAAGTATTTTAAAAAGGAATCTCACATTGCTTTATCGCTTTTCTAATGCATTGCACAAATGTTTTCAGTTGATTGCACATATGTTTTCAAATATTACTGCACAAATGTTTTACCAGTCTGCATTGTTTTCAAAGACCTCCTTTTCACAAATCACCTGACTGAAAAAGTCTCATTTTTAAATCATTTGGCTAAAAGCCTCATATACATTAATTTATTTGGTTAAGGCCTCATTTTCATTAATCATCGCTGAAAAGCATCATTTCTCATGAATCATCGGCCTTAAACCCTTTTTCATAAATTTTGCAAGATTTCATCTCATTAAGTCATTTCGCCTTGCAAGGCCGCATTTTCATAAATTCACACCCAGGAGGTGTTATTTCCATATGTTTATCGCACCATGCTTTATGTTTAATATTATTAACTATTTTGTCAAGTTTGAGTTCTGCAGGAGCTTTAGCACAACGTGAAACTTCATCTAAGCAGTAAACTGGGCCAATTTGTTGAGAAAGTTTAGCTTTCCAACAAAGGTCAAAGGTCTACCTCTAACTCTAGTCGACTCCAATCTTGAAAACTCTCCTAGATCACAATATCAGTAACACCATAATTCAATACTGGGGCAACTTTTGTAAGCTCATGACTACCTTGTCTTCAAAATCCAATGATAATATTTTCTCGTACTCTCCAAGGTCGTATTTATGGGTCGCGACAAAATTGGCTATTACGTCAACTTCTTTGCCCAAAAACTCTTACATCGTCTCTGGTCAAAGAGGGACAAGCTGTTGACACCCAATTTTGACCCTCCTTTCTTCTAATTCATTGTTTTCGAGTTTCTAAATTAATAATATATAAAATTATCTTCTTCTTTTTTTTCACAACTATTTTACTACTACGACTATTTATCTACTAAAATTTTATGTTTTATTATTGAAATTACTATTCTCATTTCTACACCTTATTTTCTTAAAATAACTATTTGTTGTCGCCTTCTCTCAAGTTTCTAACCTATTTAATTGATTATAAAATCTTATTTTTGTATTTGTACTTTATATTAGTGTCAGGTTGTAATATTGATATTTTATTATGTAGATCATTACTTATCACTTTTTAATATGTATTGTATTAGTTATCAAGTTAGAAGCCCAAAATAATTTAAAAGAAGAAAGGAAAAGGCTAAGAAATTCGGCCCAAAGCCCCTCAAATCAGACCAACATTTCAGCCCATTTGCTACACTAAAATCTGTCTGAAAGAAGCCCAAAATTCGGTCCAAAGCCTCCAAAAGAGACCAAAACGCTTCAGCCATTGTTTTATATCAAAATAGCCCAAAAAATCGAGCCTAAAAACAAATTTTTCAGCCCAAATTTGGACCTAATATTGAGAGAACAGCAACTGCCTCATCTCTCTTCTTCCCTCACATTTTTAGAAAAAAAAAAAGAACAACAATGTCTGTCAACCATTGACAGAGCTCAACTACCCCATTTCCGTGATATATGCATATCAATAGCGTGAAGGCTGCTATGTTCAACTACTCACGTCATTCAAGTTTGAACGGCTATCTTGACCAAGTTCAAAAATCTGAAATTTCAAAATCCCGCCCAAAACACAGCCCTAGCTCTAAATTGTCTATAAATACTCGCATTCAACCCTATCTTTAGGGGGATTTTTTTGGTTTTTATCTCTAGAATAGACGTTCAACGTCTTTTTAGCTTTTTCTATTGCACCCGAGTACTGCTAGCTACTGTTTTTGTTCTAAAATATTTCCTTTCTATTCTCTCCCGATCTTGGACGAAGCTCTATTTTTGAAGCTTATTTGAGTTCGTTTGTTGTTCGAAGTTTGACCTTGGATCGAAGCGCCCTTGTTCACTGCCCTATAGCAGGTAAATTCATTCCCTGTTCTCTCTGTTTTTCTTTGTTATTATATTAAAATGTTACATATGTCGTAGTAACCTCTGCTCATTTTAGCTATAATAAGAACAACGTTTCAGATGTGTTTCGGCTTAGTTCAAGACTCATAATAATCGAAAGTTCTCCCTCTTTCATGTTCAACCATCTTGTAGCTAAGAAATGATTTCTTTTTGTGCTTAAATCTTTATTTTAAGTCAAGTTAGTGTTGTTATGATTTATTGACCTCCTATGTCTTTACTTGGTAACCAATCTTGAAGTTCTGTCGCAAGCTACTCGTTTCCTAGGAAGTAATTGCAAGCATACTAGATGTAGTTTTCCGTTATATATGATATGAATTTTTGCTAAGCTTATTTCCTGTTATATTTCCTTTTAGCAGACATGTATGTATTATGTATGTGTTTCTTTTCAAATTGTAAATAATGTCATATTGAAATCTCAAATCTTGTTTGATGCCATATCTCTTTAGATAATGATAATCTCCTTATAGTTAATATTAATGGGTTGATTTCATATCTTATTAGAAAGATAAATCATGTTTAGTAAATAATTCTATTTAGTTTAGTCATAGTGGCAATGAATTATTTCGAGATTGGTATAGCTCTTAAGCTCTGTTTCTTGGCATATTAGACAACTTGATAATATTACTTGAAATCAGTCTTTTTTTTGTTAGTTAATGTCCCTCTGATGTCTTTCGTAAGATGAAATTTTTTAGCTTGTTTTTTTTTTACTTTAAAGGTATGCTAAAAAGAGTTGATATTTGTTGTTGATTATTTTTAGAAATGATATGCAGGTTATTTTTAATTTGATTTATGTCTTTATTTTGTTTATTTATTTTTTGTTAGAGTAAGAAAGATCATGATCCTTGGCATGTTATCTAAGATTCTGATATTATGTGTACAAAATATATATTTTTAAATCCTTTTGCTTAATTCATTAGTTAGTACAGTTGGATATTTTTTTTATTTTTTTTATTTTTTCTTCCAAGTGTTTCGTAAGGGCTATTTAAAATGCCTTAATATCTTAGTTTGAGTTTTTCTGTTCAGCATTAGTACGCTTTATATGTTAAATATTATATTTGATGTATGATGTTACTTAATTAGTATTATCTATTTTTATAATATTGCTTAAAGTCGAATATCTTACTAATTCATTTTATCTTCTCTTTATTTGCATGAATACTTTGGAACAAAAATGGAGTCCCGATTAAAGACTCTCGCAAAATTGAGTCTCATAGACTCAACATTATCCTCATACCCGCACATGGAGTTTTTTCACTACATATTTGACCATTCGAAATTGCAAGCAAAATTAGTGGCCCTGTCTTGGAGTCACTTATGGCTACTTACATTATTTTTCATTATTTGTTTACATGTTTTTCTTTACATGTTACACTAGTTTACGTGACTTGAAGATATTCTTATCTTTGATTTCTCAAATAGGTAACTTAATATAGATGTTTGGGTTTGAGTACCTTTAGCTAGCAATAAACCTGTTAGTTACTTTAGCTTTTATTAACTTCACTTGAAAAAATCTTCTTAAACACTTCATTTTGCATCACTTTAAACTCACTAATTTTTTAAGTTTTGTTTAAACTTGGCAATGTCTTATAAAGAAAATATTTTGTTCTAAACCTTTTTTTTTCTCTTTCTTAAACTTTTTCGAACGAGAGTACCTTATCAATCAATGAACAAGCGTCTATTTTTAAGTACTTATTTTTAGTCATGGATTTATCTAAATGGATCTAAAGAAATTACTCTTCCCTAAATCTTTTTCACTCTAATACAATTGTAATAAGAGCTTTAAAATAAATAATGTTTTCCAACTTGGCTACTCAATTACTTAATCTTTAGCATTCATTTCTTTTAAAAAAGTAATTAACCTAAGTTTGGCCGGTTAATAGTTTTAAAACTAATCTTAAAGGATGTCTTACCCCTTCCCTTTAGGATGAATTAGAACTCTTACCTAGAATCACATAAGTTAGTAGACCTTAATTGAAGTCATTTTTTAGCATTACATAGTTAATAATTTAGGTATCCTAATTTGCCTTAAAAATAATTAGGTGGCGACTTCTTAAATTAATTAATTTGGAAATTACCAATATGTTGTACACTAATTGACCTTGGTTAAATTGGGGTATAACAGAGGCCTACACAATAGTCAACAACAACCAAATAGAGTATGCCTGCACAATAATAAAAACTCGGCATAGCGCCACACCCCCCCTCTCCAACCACAAAATAACCACAACCAAATCCAAACCATGAGTCTTCAAACCATTAAAGCCAGAAAAAATATATGTAATACAGTCCTATAATTATTCAATATAACCATAATAACTCGAACTTACGGATTCCAATCACCATCTCGTGAGTTCGTCCAATAATTAATTTTGGAATCACGTATTTATCTTCATAAGCAATACGAGAATAAAAGGGCAAAACCTTAATTTAAAATTGATGGAGCTTATAGTATTTTAGCATGTCTCCTCTATTACAAAGAGTATTCTCAAACACAAAATGTTAAACCAAGAAGAAGTCATTTGAAAATTGCAATGCAATAATAGAACCAACGTTACACTTATTTATCTTATAATTAATTACCCATCTATACTTCTTCTTCTCTTCCAGACTCATATCAACAACAACCACACATAACCAAATAATTTCCCAAAATTCCAAAAACAACAACATCAGAAAATACTTCAAAAACAACCAAACATCACTTAACTATCAAAATACGTTTTTTCAGCCATTTATTTGTGTTCTTGCTTATATAGAATAGCTATAACATGGAATCAATCAATAAAATGAAGGGTGAGAATTATTACCTCCAAATAGCAGTAACACCGCCTAAAAACGAGACTCTTTCACCACGAAGAATCCTTCAAATCACAACCAACGAGGAGGAAATAAGTAACATAATCTTTATGAACATTCTGAGGGTGAAACCACATTGAAATCTTGTAGATATTTTCTTGGATGATAGGGGAACCTTTAGAGAGGATTTAGGACTGTTTTTTTCTATTTTTTGGTCGAAAAAAATGAGTTAGAACGAAGGGAAACCAAATCTTATAGAGCTAACCTGACATAGGGGTGAGGGACCCACCTCCACGTGCCTGCTTGTGCAGTCTCACTAAAATCTGAATATCTCTCAATTCTGAAGTCGTATGGATAAATGGTTTAGTGATTTGGAAAATAGACTCGTAGACCTTCAATTTAGTATATAGGGGTTCTTCTAAAGCTTATAGATTGGGAGAAAATCTCCGAGATATTTAACCCAAATTTCAGAAAATTTACCAAAGAAACTTACTCTAACTTTTGTCAACTTTTATTTCCCAACTTGCTTGACTTCAAAACTTAACTTACGATCATTGGGCGACTATATCATCTTATAAAACCTCCTTCTTATCATATAAAACACTCTTTGTCTTACCCTAAAGGTACTGGTTAACTTAAACCTTCCGAACGGGCGGTGTGTTAGAAGAGACATTCTTTAACTCGAACTTGTTTAAGAACATCCTTGACCCATAACGTTAGTTTAATTTTTTAATTTTATAACCCCTATGCAAACTTATTCTTCTAACATGATACACCAAATCATATAAAGCTCATACACTCATGCAATGATACGCATACTATGCGAAAGAACAATGGGGTCTCACATTCTCCCCTCCTTAAGAACATTCGTTCGCGAATGGATTCGATCAATCTCTTGATTGTATTCCTTACCACTATTGTGTTGTTTGCAAGGCTATATTTGTTACGTCCGCAAATCTTAAATCCAGTTCTGAAAATCCATTTATAAGGCTTCGCATATCTATCTCGTGACAAGCCATATAAACTGCATTTTTTGGTATTTAAAATCCAATTAAGTTTGTGTACACGAATAATTGTCAATTATTGAAAAACAACTCAGCTTAAGTCGTCAATAGTTGGGGGTACTTCTTCCTTATTTCCTCCTCGGCTTCTCATGTTATTTCCTCAACGTTGTTATTCCACCATAACACTTTCATAGAAACTACTTCTTCAGTCCAAATCTTTTTTTACCTGCTAACCCAAAATAGCCACTAACACCTTAGCATAAAACAAGTATGTAGAGACAAGAATATCCTCAACAGGCATAATTCGAAGATTTTTTGAAGCACTTCTATAAACTAGATGCATTTAACACCGGATGAACTGCTTTAAATTCTGAAGGGAAATCAAGCTCGTAAGACACCTTGTCTATCCTCCGAATAATATTATATTGCCCTACATTCCTTGGACTCAGCTTTCCCTTTTTGACTAATCGCACGATACCCTTCATAGGCCATACTTTGAAGAAAAACCAATCTTCTACATCAAACTCTAAGTCTCGTTGTCAAACATTTGCATAAGACTTCTGACTACTCTATGATATCTACAACCGATCTCTAAAAAGCTTTACCTTCTCTATAACTTGTTAGATTAGATCATGACCTAGCAACTCTACTTCCTTGATCTTGAACCAATAAATGGGTGACCTGCACTCCTTCCATATAGTGCTTCATAAGGAGTTATTTGAATATTTGCTTGGAAGTTGTTATTATAAGAAAACTCAACCAGCAACACGTGATCATACCACCTCCCACGAAAATCTAGAACACATACCCATAACATATCCTTTGGCATTTAGATTATAGGTTCGGCTTGGCCATCAATATGAAGATGGAAATCCGTACTAAGATTAACTTAAGTCCCCAAATCCTTCAACAATGATCTATGTGTTGTGCTATAAAATGTGTCCATCTATTTGACGTAATATATACTGAGACATAATTGATTATAAATAACTCTCTATTGTACCTCCCAACATATTCAACTAGAAGGTAGTCATGACTAGATAGAAATGGGCTGATTTCGTCAACTTGTGAATAATCACCCAAATGGAATTTGATCTTCCCTTGCGAATGCGGAAAACATGTGATAAAATTCACATTTATCTCATTCCACTTCCACAATGGAATAACTATCTCCTGAGTTAGCAAACTAAGCTTTTGATGTTCTACCTCTCCTTATTGACAACATATCTCCTTAATACCATGACACATTTTCATGGTTCCTATGTGAACAGAGAAGCGAGAATGGTTCGCATGTCCTATATTTTTCAATCGAAGGCATGTGGCATTCAGAACATATAATTGATCTCTGAATCTGAAGACTGTCGCTCATGCTCTATCAAAGGTGATTCTTTTTTTGTTGCTAAGCCTTGCCTCTGAGTTGATCTAAGCTAGGATCTTCACGTTTTCAAGCCTTCACCTCCACAAATAGAGATGATATTACCCAGTCCTAAACTGTGACTCTAGCATCATTGGAGTTTTATAATATAACCCCAAACCAGCTAGTTAATGGAGCTCTTAGGCCATCTCCTGGTTCTTAGTTCCCAAAGGTGATAAACTACCTATAGAATTATGACTGAGGGCATCCGCTGCTATATTTTACTTTCCTTGGATTATATAAGATATCCACATCAATAACTTTCAGCAATTCATTCCATCGACGCTATTGTAGAATTACCTTTTCCAGTCTAAAAATATTCTGGGGGCTCTTACGATCTATATAAATATCAACATTAAAGACATTCAAGTAATGCCTCAAAATCCTCAAGGAATGAATAATTGCAGTCAACTCTAAATCGTAGGTCGAGTAGTTCTTTTCATTCTTCATTAACTATCATGAAGCAAAAGCTATTACCTTTGTTTAATGTTTTAGAACATAAACCAGCCTAATTCTTGAAGCATAATAATACATTACATTGCCCTTTTGACCATCTTGTAGGGTCGGAACTGGTGTTGAAGTCATTTTATATCTCAGCTCTTGGAATCTCCCCTCGTAGGCAATTGTCCACTGAAACTTAACTTCTTTTTAAGTCAACTTTGTTAGTGGTTCTGAAAGTGGAAAAAAAAAACCTTCCACAAAACTTATATAATACTCCACTAACCCTCGGAAAGAATCAAACTTCCACCAGGTTCATAGGTCCAGGCCAAGTCTTTACGGCCTCAGTCTTCTGTAAGTATACGTGAATACCAACATCTAATACAATATGGCCCCCGCAAAAAAAACCATTAAGTACAACCAAAACTCATACTTTGAGAATTTAGTTTGCAACCTCTAACCTTGGGGTAACTGAAGCACTACTTAGTGATGATCTCTATGATTTGCCTCTGAATGAGAATGTACCAGAGTATCATTAATTAATACAATTACGAACAAGTCTAGAATGACATAGATATACTATTCATCAGGTTCATAAATATTGTTGGGTCATTCACCAATCTGAAAGACATTACAAGAAACTCAAAATGGCCATATCTAATCCTGAAAGTTGTCTTTGGAATATTACCCTCTCGAACAAGTACCTAGTGGTACCCTATATGTAAATCATTTTTTTGGGAAGCATCCGACATCATATAGTTGGTCAAAAAAAACCCATCAATCCTTTGTAGTGGATATTTGTTATTTATAGTCACCTTATTCAGTTTTTTTGTAGTCTATACACTTCTACAATGATGCATCCTTCGTCCAAAAAATAACATTGGTGCACCACTTTGTGATGCACTAGTCCTGTTAAAGTTCTTATCTAATATATCTTTAAATTTTGCTGGTGCAATTCTAAATGGGGGAATTGATATCGACAGAGTATCTCGTAATGTATCAGTAGAAAAATTTGTCGCCTGTTCCAGGGAAATAGCAAGAAGCTCACCTAGAAATACATCTAGAAACTCATTTCCCAATATAATAGCTGAAGATTCGAGGTCTCAACATCAATATCTTAAAATCGGTCAGAAAATATGATAAGTACATCCATTGGCAAACATTTCCTTGCCTAAAGATTGCAAATAAACTTGAATTTTGGCATTGCACCATCAGCCTTCAATTCTCATACTACTTCCCCTAGGAACTGAAATATAATAGTCTTCTCTTGGTAGTCGAGATCGACATAATAAGGTTCCTCCTCGTTGGTTGTGATTTGAAAGATTCTTCATGGTGAAGGAGTCTCGTTTTTTATGTGGTGTTGTTGTTGTTGTTGGGAGGTAATAATTCCCACTCTTCATTTTATTAAGTGAGTCCAAGTTATATCTATGCTATATAAGCAAGAAAACAAATAGACGGCTGGAAAAAATCGTATTTGGATAGTTTCGTGATGTTGGGCTGTTTTGAAGTATTTTCTGATATTGTTGTTGCTGGAATATTTTTGGAAATGCTTTGTATGTGTGTGGTTCTTGTTGATATGAGTCTGGAAGAGAAGAAGAAGTATAGATGGATATTTAATTGTAACATAAATTAGTGTAACGTTGGTTCTATTATTGCATTGCAATTTTCAAATTATTTCTTCTTAGTTCAACGTCTTGCGTTTAAGGAGACTGTTTGTTATTGACAAGACATGATAATGTACTACAAGCTCCATCAAGTTTAAGTTTAGGTTTTGTACTTTTAAGCTCTTATTACATATGAAGAGAAAGACATGACTCCAAATGTAATTATTGGACGAACGTATAGGATGATGATTGGAAGCGGCGAGTTCAAGTTATTATGATTATATTGAACAATTATAGGACTATATTACATATATTTTTTTATGTCTTTAATGGTTTGAAGATTCGTTGTTAGGATTTGGTTATGGTTATTTTGGGTTGGAAAAGAGGGGTGTGGCGATACGCCGAGTTTTAATTGTTGTGCAAGCATACTCTATTTAGTTGTTGTTGACTATTGCGTAGGCCTCCACTTGTTAATAGCTGCTGCAAAAATATATGTTATGTCATTAATTTGAGGTTGTAATTTGGAGAATAGAAGGTAATGAAGCATACATTTAAAAATGGTTTGGCGAGCTAATCACTCTACTAGTAAACTCTAAGTTGCTACTTTGACCCTGACATGTTAATATTCTGCATGTAATGGTTGTGTGACATGATTTTCTGTAGACTACATATTGTAAGGAATGGGGTACAATCCATATTGATACAACAGGACCCAAATCGAGGTATGTTAAGGCTAAGCATTGTACTTCCTTTGAGCACGAATTTTGGAATCCTAAATCGTCAAGTATTGTTTTCCTACTCTATTACTAGAAAGACCTTTGGTGAAAGGCATTGATATTGCAGCTGGTATATTTTTGTGACTCCATTATGTTGTTATTCCACTCATTCGGTTAGATAGGGTATTTGGCATCTTTATGTCATTTTGTTGATTCTCTTGACTATAGGTCCATGTGTACAAATTCTTATTCTTCTTTAGGTGTAGTAACTTAAACAGATTATAGATGAACAATATGAATTTGAAATCAGTACTCCTTCCTCGCTAATTTATATTTTTGAAAACTTTAAAATAAAACGTCGATCTCCAAAACTCTTAAATATAAATTGTAGGTTTAAACTACTAAAGTACAGGTTTTTCTGAAATACCTTATTTTACAAACCGCTAAGGAAACATATATAGATACTCAGTGAGGAACTTTAAGCTTTTTATGAACATCCTCAAGTTTAAGTTGCCTTTCTAAATCCAAGTTAAGTGTTCCAGTTTAATCTACAAGTATATAAGTTTCACGAGATATTTACATGTGATACGAAAGTGATTACGAGATTATGAGGACAAGAGTACCAATGAGCCAAGATTGGAAACATGATTCAGGTAACAAATGCATTACAAATCCATGACATTACATGTTATGCATTCTACTTCCGATCTATAATCGGAAAGTATGGGGCCTATTGCCTATATTTAAATGTATGAGACACAGATGGCCACAAGTTGGTGAATATGATCCCGGTTTATTTATCGGAAGGCACCACCATTGCTAGCACTTGGTTGGGTGTGACAGGCATTTGCATCTATATATATAAATGTATTCACGAGATACGATTATGCGAGCATACCATGCATTTTTAATTTATGTAAGGTTTGATGTCAGCCATGGCGGCTACCAGAGTTTCTGTTTCAGGTGGTATCTTTGTTCCCCTTTTTACAGTACCTATTTATTATTCTATTTTCTGCCTTACATACCAGTACATTTTTATTCGTGTTGTTGTCCCGTTGCCTGGGACGCATTTTTGTTTCATGCGTGCAGGAGGCGTGAATAGCACTCGATTTCTTATGCAATCGAGTTAGCCATTGAAACATACCAATTGACTCAACTATGGGCCTGGAAGGTTGGTCAGCCATTGAAACATACGAATTGACTCTACCTTTATCTATGTCACTTGTTGATATTCAGGTTCTAACCTTGATGGTCCAGTTGTAGTATTTTAAATGTTATGTTGCCCAACCGTCCAGGCCCATAGTTGAGTCAATTGGCATGTTTCAATGGCTAACTCGATCGCATAAGGAATGGAGTGCTAGTCACACCTCCCCTAGTTTGGGGTGGACAAACTTTGAAACTGGAAGTTGCAAAAAGAAACCGAGAATATTGTGTCCACAATAGCCTCTATGAGTGAAAAAAGCATTGGTCGGGACAAGGCCCCGATTATATCCAAACTGTACAATAAAATTAACATCCCACGAGAGCTCCAGGAAGAAGTGGAGCTTACCAACTCACAGCTGAACCCTAAATCCCAGCAGAGGGGTCAATTAAAATCCCTACCTGGACCTGCACGCACGAAATAAAAATGCGTCCCCAGGCAACGGGACGTCAGTATGAATAAACATTTACTGGTATGTAAGGCATAAAATAGAATAATAAAAAGTTACTGTAAAAAGGGGAATAAAGATACCACCTAAAACAGAAACTCTGGTAGCCACCATGGCTGACATCAAACCTTATATAAATTACATATGCATGGTATGCTCTTATAATCGTATCTCGTGAATATATTTCTATATATAGATGCAAATGCATGTCATACCCAACCAAGTGCTAGCAATGGTGGTGCCTTCTGGTAATGAACCGGGATCATATTCGTCAACTTGTTGCCATCTATGTCTCATACATATAAATATAGGCAATAGGCCCCATACCTTCATAATCGGAAATAGAATGCATAACATGTAATGTCATAGATTTGTAATGCATTTGTTACCTGAATCATGTTGCCAATCTTGGCTCATTGGTACTCTTGTCCTCATAATCTCGTAATCACTTTCGTATCACATGTAAATATCTCGTGAAACTTATATACTTGTAGATTAAACTAGAACACTTAACTTGGATTTAGAAAGGCAACTTAAACTTGAGGATGTTCATAAAGAGCTTAAAGTTCTTCAATTAGTATCTATATATGTTTCCTTAGTAGTTTTTAAAAGAAAGTATTTCAAAAAAACCCGTACTTTAGTAGTTTAAACCTACGATTTACATTTAAGAGTTTTGGAGACCGACGTTTTATTTTAAAGGTTTCAAAATTATAAATTAGCGAGGAAGGAGGACTGATTTCAAATTCATATTGTTCATCCCTAATCTATTTAAGTTACTACACCTAAAGAAGAATAAGAATTCGTACACATGGACCTATAGTCAAGAGAATCAACAAAATGACATAAAGACGCCAAATACCCTATCTAGCTGAACGAGTGGAATAGCAACATAATGGAGTCAAAAAAATACACCAGCTGCAATATCAATGCCTTTCACAAAAGGTCTTTCTAGTAATACAGTAGTAAAACAATATTTGACTATTTAGGATTCCAAAATTTGTGCTCAAAGGAAGTACAGTGCTTAGCCTTTAACATACCTCAATTTTGAGTCTTGTTGTATCAATATGGATTGTACCCCTTCCTTACAGTATGTAATCTACAGAAAATCATGTCATAGTATGAAATCTACAGAAAATCATGCCACACAACCATTACAGGCAAAATATTAACACGGCAGGGTCAAAGTAGCAATTTAGATCTTACTAGCAGAGCAATTAGCTCGCAAGACCCATTTTTAAATGTATGCTTCATTACCTTTTCTATTCCAAATTACAACCCCAAATTAATGACGTAACATACATTTTTGTAGCAACTATTAACAAGTTGAGGCCTACACAATAGTCAACAACAATCAAATAGAGTATGCCTGCACAATAATAAAAACTCGGCGTAGCGCCACACCCCTCCTCTCCAACCACAAAATAACCATAACCAAATCCAAATCATGAGTCTTTAAACCATTAAAGCCAGAAAAAATATATGTAATACAGTCCTATAATTGTTCAATATAACCATAATAACTCAAACTTACGGCTTCCAATCACCATCTCGTGAGTTCGTACAATAATTACGTTTGGAATCACGTCTTTATCTTCATAAGCAATACGAGAATAAAAGGGCAGAACCTTAACTTAAAATTGATGGAGCTTATAGTATTTTAGCATGTCTCCTCAAACACAAAACGTTGAACCAAGAAGAAGTCATTTGAAAATTGCAATGCAATAATAGAACCAACGTTACACTTATTTATCTTATAATTAATTACCCATATATACTTCTTCTCTTCCAAACTCATATCAACAACAACCACACACAACCAAATCATTTCTGAAAATTCTAGCAACAACAATATTAGAAAATACTTCAAAAATAGCCAAACATCACATAACTATCAAAATACGATTTTACTGTCGTTTATTCTTGTTCTTGCTTATATAGCATAGCTATAACTTGGAATCACTCAATAAAATGAAGGGTGAGAATTATTACCTCCAAACAGCAACAACACCACCTAAAAACGAGACTCCTTCACCACGAAGAATCCTTCAAATCACAACCAACGAGGAGGAGATAAGTAACATAATCTTTATGAACATTTTGAGGGTGAAACCACATTGAAATCTTGTAGATATTTACTTGGATGATAGGGGAACCTTTAGAGAGGGTTTAGGACTGTTTCCTTCTTATTTTGGTCGAAAAAATGAGTTAGAACGAAGGAAAACCAAATCTTGTAGAGCCAAATCGACATAGGGGCGAGGGACCCACCTTCACGTGCCTGCTTGTGCAATCTCACTAAAATATAAATATCTCTCAATTCTGAAGTTGTATGGACAAATGATTCAATGTGTTGGAAAGTAGACTCATAGACCTTCGATTTCATATATTGGGGTTCTTCTAAAGCTTTATATATTGGGAGAAAAGCTCCAAGACAATTAACCCAAATTATTGACAATTATTCGTGTACACAAACTTAATTGGATTTTAAATACCAAAATGCAGTTTATATGGCCTATCACGAGCTAGAGGTTGTAAAAATGAAAGAATCAAAACTAACGTTATGGGTCAAGGATTCCCTTAAACAAGTTCGAGTTAAAGACTGTCTCTTCTAGCACCCCGCCCGTTCGGAAGGTTTAAGTTAAGTAGTACCTTTAGGGTAAGACAAAGAGTGTTTATATGATAAGAAGGAGGTTTTATAAGATGATATAGTCGCCCAATGATCGTAAGTTAAGTTTTGAAGTCAAGCAAGTTGGGAAATAAAAGTTGACAAAAGTTAGAGTAAGTTTCTTTGATAAATTTTCTGAAAATCCGGCTAATGAAAGTAAAAATAAGCACACACCAAAGACAAGATTAGAGGACCGATAGTATGAGGTGTTCACAGCTCGGTTTGGACTAGTTATTGGTCAAAATAAAAATCAAACCAATTTCATCGATTTTTAAATTATCAAAACCAAATCAAACAAAATACAAATATACATTTAGCATTTTGGTTGTTATCAGTTTCGTTTTAGTTTGATTCGGTTATTAACCATAAACAAAAATTAAAAAAATGATTCATTCATAAGAGGGAAAAAATACAGCAATTCATTCAAAACGAGAAATAGTTAGAACGACCAACATTACATAACGTTCATTCACTGAAGTTACTGTAAATAAAGTTTTAAAATTTACTATTTTGTCCTAGAAAGAAGAGACACTGACATTTCTAGTCTTACCAAGAATTGCAATAGACACTCATATACATGAAAGCAATAAGATAAATATTCTCGTCTTGAGTGTTTTTGCTTTTAGAAATAAATTATAAAAAATATTTGTTGAAAACATATAGAAGATATTTAAAATTGTTTATAAAAACAATATGTTATGCATGTATATAATTTATCGGTTTGGTTCGGTTATTTCTTCATTTGTTTGAACAAAATCAAAATCAAACCAACTACTATCGATTTTCAAAAATCTAAAATAAAACCAAACCTAAATAAAATCGATTTAGTTCGATTTTTATTTAAAATGCACCACTACATATAGTTATTGATGTTTCCTCAAGTGGAGCTACTACTAATTGGAGCATCGTTTCATAGCTTTGACTCGAATATCTACCTAGAGCATCAAAACTCTATATAATTGATTATTGAGCAGATGAAGCTAGAAAAACTTGCAAATAGGAAAGGGATGGATCGTCTATTACTATCTGTATAACTTAGAATAGAAATGAGAATTTTTTTATAATGTTGGTTTTAAATTTAAGAAAATCATGTCAATAAATTTTAAAGAAAAAACTAATTAAATAGGTTGAGTATATTGGTAAAATACTCATAGTTAAGTGACATTCTATGGGAAGAATCCTTTAGGTTATAAAAGAAAATTGAGTGAACTTCTGAGGGAAGATTCCTTAGTTAAGTGACTTAATATGGAAAAAACTGTTAATTGAGTAACAATATGAGATATTATCTCCATTCATTTACAGTGCAACCAAAATGAGATCACCAACTAATATGGTGTAGTCGATTGGACTGCTTCTTCCTTAATCAGAGACCTCAAATTTGAGCCCTAAATATATTTTTTTATAGGAAGCACTATTCCCCAAACTGAATCCTACACGTAGCTAATCTGAAGTAATTGCGCTCTAATTCAAATATCGAACACTGAATAGGAAAACAAACAACAAAAATGAGAGATTTAAATTCAAAGCAAATCTTTCTACCATATTCAAAAAAAGCAACTTAACTAACTAAATTAAATTATATCAAATTATCAATTTAATTTTTTAAAATTCAATTAAAACATTTAAAATTTAAAGAAAAAAATTATAAATTACATTTTTTGTCATTTAAAATAACAATTAAAGTTCATATAAATTTAGATTCCAAAAAGCAAGAAAACATCATACGAGAGAGAGAGTACACCTTGTAATTAGGGGCTTTGAATTAAAGGTGACATTAAGGTGTCAAAATAAAGGGGCGGTGACATAAGTCTTAATTATTGAGTGTAGGTGACAATTATGTGATTAAGGATTGTGGAGTTGCCCTCAAGTTTATAAGTTGGCAGTTTGGTCCACTGAATTAAATGAGGGGTAAAAGGGTAAATGACTAAAACCTAATTTAACCAATTTTGGTGGGAACCAAAATTGGAGGGAAGCCACCAGCTGTACCAAAAGGGGGGAATAAAACATTCCCCCCCCCCCTGTATTCCTCTTCTTATTCTTCTTCTGCTATGTTCTTGCTCTCTTCTTGCTTGGTTGCTTAACTTTCTTCTTCCCGTTCTCCTCATCTTCTTCTTGTTTTCGTACATTGTTGGTCTTGGCTGCTGGTCCTTCTTGAGCTCTTTTCATCTTCTTGAATTATATTTAGCTAATCTAATCAGTGGACCAGATTTCATTCAGAATTACTTCATAAGTGATTGGGTTCACACACCATTGTTTTGGTAAGTAAAATTAATAGTTCTTTGAAATCATTCATCATCATCTGGGTAGCTACAATTTTTTCAATAATTTGCATTCGCGTTTCCAACAGATGGCTATATATGTTGCAACATATGACTTATACATTTTGTCACAACATGTGATTTATGTTTCGCAACAGAATAGTTATATGTAGCAACATATGAATTACATTTCGCAACATGATAGTCATATGTTGCTACATATAACTTACACATGTTGCCACATGTGATTTATTTGTCACAATATATTAGTTACATGAAGCAACACATGACTTACATGTCGCCACATAATAGTCATATGTTGCAACATATGACTTACACATTTCTTCATTAGTACTAATTATTTTTTAATTAATTTCTTCTGGTACAATAAATAGAGGGATTATTTGTAGGGATTGATTGTCGTGGTGAATGGGTCGAGAAGAAAAATAGATACATTTGGCTTTGGAAGGATGGTAAGAAATGGGAAGGGTCGGTAGGGATAACTATCGAAAGAAATATTTTGTATGATGATTTTGTGAATTTAGTCATGGAAAAATGTGGATACAATTTTCAACTGAAGATCTAGTCATGAGTTACATTCCCCATTTTTTTTCATAATGAAAAGGTCTTACCTTTTAAAATAACTGATCAGCCTAGTTTGGTTGTTTGTTTGGGAGGAGCAGAACCGCCCATATTAAAAGTCTACGTGGATGAAAATCCTATCGAGGAGGATCATAATCTAAAAGAAGACCAACAAGATATGTTAAATGATGAATTTGATGATGTGGACATAAATAATCACGATGCTGAAATTGGAAAAGATGACGTGCCGGACTTTGAGAGCCACAATCCTCCTATACCTATTGTTGGCAGCAACATTCCATGTTCTTCTCAATCATCACCTGTGAATAATGTTCGAGATGATGAAACCAGTTTTTATAAGGGAATGACATTCAAGAACAAGGAAGAACTGGCAAATTCATTGAAAATTGCTTGCTTGAAAAAATATTTTAGACTGAAAAAGGTGATCAATTCTCGTAATGTGTTTTCTTTTAAATGTTCATAACTGGAGTGCAATTGGTGGCTGAGGGCTATGAAATTTACAAGAAGCGACAGGTTTGTCATTAGAATCTATGAAAAGTACCATACATGTGGTTCAGAGCATCTTACAAGCCATAATCCCCATGCCACGACAAAAGTCATAGGTAAGTACTTTGAAAATAGGTTTTCCAATGGTAAAGGCCCATCCACAAGAGACATGTCAAATCAACTCCGCACAGAATTGGGTTGTAAGGTAAGCTATTGGAAGATTTATAAGGGCATGAAGCATGCTAAGTCTAATGTTAGGGGAACACGTGAGCACAGATATGCAGTGCTTAATTCGTACCATTATATGCTTAAAATTGCAAATCCAGGAAGCAAGACGACATTCTTGCTCGATGAAAATGGGAGGTTCAAGTACTTATTTATATCATATGAATCTTGGATAACTGGTATTCAAGAAATGAGAAAAGTAATAGCCGTTGATGGGACATTCCTGAGGAGCAAGTATGAAGGAGTTTTGCTATTGGCGGTGGCATAAGATGCTGAGAATCATATATTTTCAGTGGCTTTCTGTGTTATGGACAAGGAATGTGATGCCTCATATGAATATTTTTTTCAAAATATGAGAAGCTTTGTAAATGATACTGATGAGTTATGCATTATTTCTGATAGGCATCCAAGTATTCGAAAGATGGTTTCGACTATCTACCCTGCATATAATTATGGTTGTTGCATGAGACACCTTGGGGAAAATATTTGAAATAACTTTCACAATTCAAAGGTAGTGACCCATTTTTATAAAGCAGCAAAGGCGTAAGATAGATGTGAGTTCAATAACCATTTCAATCAAATAAGAGATTTGGTACCAAAGGCGGCTGAAACTCTTGAACGTATTGGATTCCACACATGGAGCAGGGAATTTTGCCCGGGAAATAGGTACATTATTGTCTATATCATCTTGTTTGATTTTATTGTAATTTTATGTGTTTTGATTGATTTTTTTTGTTGTGTAGATATAACATTATGACGTCAAACATCGCGGAGTCGGTGAATTCTATGTTTGATATTGAAAGAGAATTTCCCATTGTCGCTCTATTTGATGAAATAAACAGGAGATTTGCACTTTTATTTCACTAGAGGCGTATGGAGCTGGTGAACTATGCAAATAGATTTGTTCCTTCAATTGAAAAAGACATATCAAAGTATGTCAACGCAGGCAACAAATTGTTGGCTCATCAAATCGCTAACTACAAGTTCAGTGTCACTGGTCATGGTGATGTTGCTACAGTGGATCTACAATGAAGAACTTGTACTTGTAGAATTTTTGACTTGGACAAAATACCTTGTCGACATGGCATGGCAGCGCTTCGAGCCCAATATGGTGCCGATTTTGGAAATCAAATTTATGAGTATTCCTCTCCATATTATTCTGTGGAAAAATACATAATGGCATATTGTGAGGAAATTCACCCAGTGCCACCTGAAGATTCTTGGATTGTTCCTTTGGATGTCATAGAGAGAGAAATACCTCCTCCATATGTTGATCAAAGCAAACCTGTAAGAAAGAGATATAAGAGACGGTGTGGAGTTGGTGAATCATTTCCAACAAGAAAAAAAAGTGTTCCGTATGTAGGGACTTTGGTCACAAAAGAACTACATGCCCAAATTGAAATGCTCCATAAGTGTTGTTGAATTTTAATGAATGTTATTTTTTATTTGAGGATGATGTTCCCTATCTTCTTATCTTAATTTGAATCAACTTATGTTATGTTATTTATATAAAATGTGTGATTTATTTAATTATGTGTTGCTACTTACAACAAAATATTGCATATGTTTCAACATATGTCAATTATGTGTTAGATTTTACAAAAGATGCATATGTTCCAACATATATCAATTATTTGTTACATGTACTACAGAATAACGCATTTGTTCCAACATATATTAATTATGTGTTAGATCTTACAACATAATATTGCATATGCTCCAACATATGTCAATTATGTGTTACAAGTACCACAGAAAACGCATCTGTTTCAATATATTTCTAATAAATAATTACATGTAAGGTTTGTGAGCGATCAATCAATAATTATTGTCATGGAACAACTTTCAAGAAAAAATTTAATTACAACTCTTCATATTTTACCCTTTTTTCCAAAAATATAAGTACTTTCATTTGAAAAGTCAAAAGTTGTGTCTCTTATCTTCTGTTCGTCTTCAGAAGTTGCAACTCTTCACACATTTCATTTTCTTGGCATTATATAAGAAATCTTCAAAAATGATTATGAGTAAAAAAACTACATTGAATCCCTTCCGAGGGAACTACTAATTGATATCGTTGAAAGGATTGCTTCCTTCTTCCTCAAAGATTTAATGAGGGTTAAATTAAGGTATGTATGTATTAAACAATTTTCGCTCTTTAATTTGATTTTCTAACCATTTGATTTAATTTCTTAGTTCCAGGGTCCTCAATCAAGTCGCTAATGAACCTTTTGTATATCAAAAGGTAACATTGGTCAGCATTCCTTATCGTAGATGGTCGATAGTTCAACAAGCCATTTCTTTCCTGGAAATGTGCAGAGCATCGGGGAATTTAGAAGCCTTATACAGAAAAGGCGTGGTAATTTTTTATGTTTTTCATATGTATTCACGTTTTTATCAATGTATTTTGCCTTTTAAATATGTTATTTCTTCTGTAGTTTGATTTTTTCAACCTTAATGATCCAACTGCATTAGGAATGATTAGTCAAACAACAGACGATGGCCACATTGGTGCATCCTATGTGCTTGCCATAATTTTAATCTTCAATGGCGGTGAATCCATGAGCGAAGGTTTAATGTTCATTGCCAACATGAAAAAAATGGAGCCACTAAAAGTCAGAAGATGTCGACATATTTTGCAAAATATTTTAGGTGGAATGTGGGTTCCAGAACCTCATTTGTTGGGAGGAAGATCTATTTGTTGCACTGTTCATTAATTTGAGCAAATCAGATGCAGGAATGGTTGGCCCATGGGAAGCGACAATGAAGATGATATTCGTTGTGATTTAGAACTAGATTATGTAATTAAATATATGTCTTATACCACTGGGTGATATTAATTAATTTGCCATCTGTGGCAACATATGTACATAACTTGCAAACCAAATTCATGGTGAAAAAGGTTGCATTTTTGTGTTTTGTACTTATTTTTGAATTTGTTCTTTATAAAATGTTTAATCCAAAAATATTTGTTTTTTTTCATAGTGTTCTCATTTTGACCATCCTTGAAATGTCATATGTGGCAACATATATGTACGTTCTGTGGTATAAAATATTGTATTTAACAGGTTAAACTTCAACAAATATGTCATACGTGGGAACATGTGTATATCTTAAAATGTGTTTTTTGGGGCTAATTCAATAGAATTACGGTCTAATATAACAACCTCCTTCATTAATTAAAACTCTTCATATTTTACTTTTTTTTCAAAAAATATAAGTACTTGCATTTGAAAAGTCAGAAGTGCCTCTCCGTCTTCAGAAGTTGCGACTTTTCACATTCATTACATTGGGATTATATTATATAAGAATAGCACAACAATATAAGGTCCTTTCATTTAATTTTCTCCAAGATGGAAAGGAAGAATAAGAAATCTTGAAAAATGACTATGAGTAAAAAAAACTACATTGAATCCCTTCCGAGGGAACTACTAATTGATATCGTTGAAAGGATTGCTTCCTACTCCCTCAAAAATTTAATGAGGGTTAAATTAAGGTAAGTATGTATTAAACAATTTTCTCTCTTTAATTTGATTTCCTAACCATTTGATTTGATTTAATTTCTCACTTCCAGTGTCCTCAATCAAGTCACTAATGAACCTTCTGTGTATCAGAAGGTAATATTGCATAGCATTCCTATATTTATATGGCCGTGTTTAGTTGTTCGAAGATGCACTTCTTTCCTGGAAATGTGTAGAGCATCAGGAAATTTAGAAGCCTTATACATAAAAGGCGTGGTAATTTTTAATGTTTTTTTAATGTATTCACATTTTTATCAATGTATTTTGCATTTTAAATGTGTTATTTTTTCTGTAGTATGATTTTTTCAAACGTAGCGATTCAAATGGATTGGGGATTCTTAGTCAAGCAGCAGATGATGGCCACATTGGTGCATCCTATGTGCTTGCCATAATTTCAATCTTCAATGACGGTGAATCCGTGAGAGAAGGCTTAATGTTCATTGTCAACATGACTCCACTAAAACTCAGAAGATGTCGAGAGAAGTTGCGATATACTTTATATGGATGGGTGCCAGAACCTCATTTGTTGGGAAAAAGACCAATTTGTTGCATTGTTCAAAGTCTCCACTTTCATTGTGAATTATGTAGGTGTGATTTAGAAATAGATGAAGTAGTTAAATTTCTGTATTAATTAAATTTTCATGTGTGGCAACATATGCACATTCTGTTTTTGAATTTGTTCTTTATAAAATGTTTAATCTAAAAAAATTGACATTTTCCCATTCCTAAATCGCTCAATTTATCGATTAACCGATCCTTAAAGTGTCATATGTGGCAACATTTTCACCTTTTGTTTGATAAATCACAACAGACATGTAATATGTGGCAGTATGTGTATATCGTAAAAGGATCTTTTGGGGTTAATTCAATTAAATTGTCATCCAATTCAACATGTAACTCTAATATATAGTCCTACAACATGTCTAAGTACAGAATTATGGTAATACAACAACCTTCATTCAATTGTATCATTATTTTTACAAAGACTATAATCTCACTAGTTCATCATACAATGACCAAGTAACTCCATATGATAGTTAACACCCTTGTAAATCGTTGTTCCAAGTGTTATAATATATTTTTATTGCTTAATTATGGTTCAAAGTACTAAAATTTGGTCCAATTTGACATTTTCCCAGTCTTAAATCGCTCAATTTATTGATTAACCAATCCTTGAAGTGTCATATGTGTCAACATATGCATGTTCTGTTTGATAAATCACAACAGACATGTAATATGTGGCAACATGTGTATATCGTAAAAGAGTCTTTTTGGGGTTAATTCAATTAAATTGTCACTTAATTCAACATGTAACACTAATATATAGTCCAACAACATGTCTAAGTACAGAATTATGGTCTAATACAACAACCTTCATTCAATTCTGTCAATTATTTTTACAAAGACTATCATCTCAGTAGTTCATCATACAATGACCAAGTAACTCCATATCATAGTTATATAACACCCTTGTAAATCGTTGTTCCAAGTGTTATAGCATATTTTTATTGCTTAATTATAGTTCAAAGTACTAAAATTTGATCCAATTTGACAGTTTCTCATTCCTAAATCGCTCAATTTATCGATTAACCGATCCTTGAAGTGTAATTTATGGCAACATATACACGTTCGGTTTGATAAATCTCAACAGACATGGCATATGTGGCAACATATGTATATCATAAAATGGTCTTTTTAGGGTTAATTCAACATGTAATGTAACGGATCATTCTAGAATACTCCACTAACACACACTCCACTCACTCTCACTCATTATAAAAGGGTTAATTAGGGTTCCCTTAATTCACAAAAATAAACTCTAGTTTTATATTTTCTTTCCTTTATTCTTTCTCTTCTCCTCCTCTTATCACACTCAAATTTCCCTGAGAAGATGTTACCACCTTGGACAAATTTAAGTCTCTGCATGCTCTTGTTGTGGGTGATCAACGTAATTATGTTGTTCTCAGTTAATATGATGTCTTCTTCATGTGTGTTCTCAGTGCATGGGTGATGTTCGTTGTTTGTTTTTGTTGGATCTTGTCTAATAGAGGGTAGCTTCATCATTTGGTAAGTCTTCTTACTTTATATATAACATCATGTCTACTGTAACAGTGTGTATGGGGTAGTTAACTATGGTTGTTTGTTTTTCTGTAAGTGGTCTTGTGACAGAGTGCATGGGTATCTCTGATCCACCACCCTTCAAAAAAGAATGATGATGCCCCTCCAGGTTTAATTGCTCAATGTTGACTCCAGATCCTCCAGTCAAGTCATTTTTTATTGGCTGAAGTAGAAGTATAGGGCTATAGCGTTTTAGATGTAAATTTTGTTGTTTTTGTTGGCGTTAATGCCTTGTAAATATGGATATGTAGCCTAGCCTTGCCTTTCATGTCACTATATCAACTATCAATGGGCTAGAGCGTTTCAGATGTAAATTTTGTTGTTTTTGTTGGCGTTAATGCCTTGTCAATATGGATATGTAGTCTAGCCTAGGCTTGCATGTCACTAGTTCAACTAACAACTTTCAATGACATGTTTATGTTTATGTTTAATGTTTCCCAAGTTTATGTGCTTGAACTCCTCTTTATTGATGGTGATACTACTTGCATGTACACATAATTGACATATGTTGCAACAGCTTTAAAAACGTAAGTACTTTATAAAAGTCATAAGCAAGCCCAACCTGTCCCTGTCCCTTCGGGGACATCTGATTAAAAATAGGCAAGCCCAACCTCTAAAACTGGCCCAATCGGCCCATTATTTCATTTCTAGAAGAGATATATATAAAAATTAGAGTTTTCATTTTCATTTTCTTCCTTGTCACTTTGGTTCCTCTTCGCGCTTTCTCTCTCTCCTCTCTCTTCGCATGGATCTCGGATCTCTGGAGTGCATGGGATATAATGATATTTTTTATTTCATCAGTCTTTTATGTTCTTTGTTTTTTAACACGCAACTAATTTGATTGTCCTTTGGTTAAACCAAATCTCAGCATTGTCATGTATTGTCAAATCAATAAAATCATTAATTTTGAAATATAGTGGTTAGGTAAGAATTTTTGAGTTCTTTAAATATAGATCAGTATTCTAGATCTAGATCTAATGAATGAGTTTTGTTTGTTTTTGTTACTTTTGATATAATGTCAAATGCAATATTGAATCGAATTTGTAATGATGAACATGATCTCATGTTGGGTGTGAAAATCTGTTGCAAACATGGAGACTTACTTTCAATGCAAACTTCATGGTCGAAGGACAATCCAGGTCAAACATTTTGGTCTTATCCACGCTATCGTGTATGTACATTTCTACATCTTAGTCTAGAGACTTATCTTTATTTTGTTTTTGTTTTTAATTTAAATTTCTTTGTTGTGTGTATTTTAGGAGAATGCATGCAACTTCTTTAGATGGAGGGATCGTGAAGATGTTGATATTCGATCCAAGTTCGTTATTCTGAGATTGGCGAACAGAATTAAGGAGTTAGAAATTGATGATGAAAATCATATTAAAAGAAGTAACAAATGTGTGATGAAGGAGAAGAAGAAGACCAAATGTTGTAACAACTGGAAGCTAATCTTTGTGTTGTTTGTTGTGGTTTTTTTTCTATTTTTAAGCATTACCAAGAAGAACACTGTGGAGGATGGAAAATTCATATGTAGTTGTGTACAACCATTAAAATTATCATAGTTGTGGAAATAAAATAAATAAACGTAGTTTTGCACTCTTGTTCCAACATTTTTACTTGTTCTTAGCATAACATATGAGTCAAATGTTGCTACATATGAGACATATGTTGCTACAGATGACTCATTTGTTGCTACAGATGCATCAAATGTTGTGACATATCACACTTATATAGCAACGTTTGACCATTTGAGGCATATGTTGCTACAGATGACCCATATGTTGCTACAGATGACCCATATGTTGCTACATATTTGACATATATTGCTACAGATGACCCATATGTTGCTACAGATGACACATATGTTGCTACAGATGACCCATATGTTGCTACATATGAGACATATGTTGCTACAGAGGACCCATATGTTGCTACAAATGACACATATGTAACAAGATTTGATCAAGTACTTGCTCTCAATATAACATCACATACTATGTACTTGCTTTCAATATAAGATAAAATAACATAACTGATAAAACAAAACATTGTCTTTAATTACAAACACATTATCAAGGCTCCAAGCTTCTAGATAATATCCCAGCAGCCCAAACCCATTGCATTCGACGAACTGCATTGTCTCACAAGAGGGTTTTAAGAGGTTGAATTGTTGTCCTAGTAATCAAATGCTCAATAAATGCAAGCGAATATGACGCGCACACGGCGTTGCTATCATTTGTTACCATAGGTTCCAATCAACCTTTAAATTCCCATGGTTCATTGAGGTGGCAAATGCTTCATTATTCCACTTTGCTTCAACAATTTTGGCAGCAACTCGAAGACAGGTTGTATGAATGTCAAAAACTTGGCATGTTCCATATCCATCAGCAGGGAGTCATAAACATTCATGCGACCTTCGTGCAAGAGGATCTCAAGAGTCACAAAATGAGTTTTGTTAATGTTCATGACTGCCAAAAGCCTTTTTGCACCAATCCAATCCATACCTCCAGGATATGGTCTAATGCCCCTGACATAGTTAATCATATCTTCATCCCATTCAAACTCATTAATTAACTGCGTAAAGCTTCTGCCACCAACTATTGTTGCCTCCTCGCTCATTTCGTCATATCTTAGTTTGAAGTTAGAATAGAAGTTGAGATCCAGGATTCTATCTGTGAAATCATAGTACTCAGGGTATCTCACATGCCTCTCTCACATGAGGCTAAGGATTTCATCAACATACTGAAATAAAAAATAATATTAAAGAATAAAGAAGAGTAATCATTGAAAAGATAAAACAAATGAACATTATAAACTGAAGGTACTAGAAGAGAAACACTGCCCAGTCTTCCCACCAAATGTCCAAGCTTGTCATGATCCTGAATCTTCTCCACGAAAACAATGCATGCCGTATTCTGCTCGCAGATCTTATAAACATTTACATGCTTGAACTCCAGCACTTCCTCTCCTACGACCATTGGCAATTCTCCAAAGATTTTCTTCTTCAAATTTTGTATTGCCTTGATAAAGGATTTTTTCCTCCTCTTGGCCTGTGGAGTATATGGATGCCGAACATTCTTTGATGGAATGACCTTGACCCCCCTCTTGTTTTTAAATTCATTGGCAGCCTGACTCAATGTTTGAAGATACATGATAGAATCTTCATCTTGCTTCTTGCACTTCTCACAGAGAAAGTCAGAGCATCTTCTACAAGAGGTAGCCCATTGGTCTTGTCCAGCACCAGCATCAATACCACGACCATCAATCCCCATAAAAAACAACTAATTTATTAACAACTTTGTCTCTTTTGATGGTTCTTGCTCCAGTCAATTCCATTTTAACTCTATCCACAACAGGATCAAATAAGGTTTCAACCAACCTCAGAGGAATTAGATATGGCATTTGCAATTTCTTTTCTATTGGGACAAGCCATGAATGCACAACCTAAAATTATAAACATGAGTCATCCGTAAGAATATTTGAGTTCAGATGTTGCCATATATGTGTCATATGTCGCTACAAATGGGTGATATGTTGACACATATGGGAATCTATAGCAACATATGTGTCACGTGTTACAACAGAGGGATCATCTGTAACAATATATGAGTCATTTGTAGCAACATTTGTATCATATATTGCGATAGATGGATCATATGTAGCAACATATGAGTCATCTGTAGAAATATTTGGGTCACATATTGCTACATATATGGGTGTAATATAATAATAACTTACTGCATCATGAGGAGGATTATAAAGATCTAGAATATTTTTGGCAGTTTTTTTTTTTTTATCTCAACCATCTCAATATCTTAGAGATGAGATCTCTTCTTCTGCATTTACTTGATGGGTCAAATGAGGAATGACTTCAAATGCCCAAGCCTATAAAATAAGGAAAACATGTCACAAATCAAATGTTGAATTATTCAATATAATATAAAAAGATTAAGAACATTTATGTTTACCATGAAAGCCCATGGAAATCCAAATAAGTTATTGGTCTTTGGTCCTAAAAGTTTCAACAAGTATTTGACAATTGATTCAAAGCTCTCATGACCCCAAGGATAGTTGTTGAAAGCCTCAATATACTGAGGTAAATTCACCCAATTAAGGGATATGTTGTTGTTGAGATCTGTGGCCAAAAGTACATTATGTACAAACCAAAGTAAGCACAATAACTCCTTGTGCTTCCTTGGTGTATCCTCGACATTCAACAAATGTATTAAATCGGAATTTTTGAAGCTTGCGCCAACAAGGGACATCAAGTCATGCTCCTCAGTTGACTGTATTGTTTCTTCTTTTCCTCCTTTCTTTCGTCTCCGTGGTTCTTTTTTTACTATGAATTCAGGAACTGGCTCAGAAGGAGGATGGCATTTTAACCTTGAAACTATGACAAACTCTCTTCTGCCAAAAGAAGAGTGGCATGCCACAATAGTTAATCAAAACCTCATCATTCTTTTCAGTATTCTGAAAAATGAACCTTCTTTTCAGAAGTTCATAAACCATGGTAATTTGAAAACGTGCATTATTATTCTCTGGCAAATCAAGAAAATGACCAAAACAACTATTCCAAAAAAAATCTTCCAAACCATTCTGCTTGAGGATGATCCTGAAGGTGTCAAAAGGATTTCCCATTGCTGACCTCATAATGCTACCACCAGTAGCATTAGGCTGCAAATGCCAGGAAAAGTGTGTGCATTGATAGTTTTGATCCCATCATCCTCAACTTCATTTTTTTCTTGTTCTTCTTCCTCAACTTCTTTTTGTCTTCCTTTGTCTTCATCAACTTCATTTATTTGTTCTTCCTCCTCAACTACTTCTTTATTTTTTCCTTCTTCTTCCTCAACTTCTTTTTGTTTTCCTTTATCTTCCTCAACTTCTTTTTATTTCCCTCTTCTTCCTCAACTTCTTCTGCTCTTTCTCCATCATCATCTACTTCATTTTTTTCTTTTTCTCTTTCTTCATATTCTTTTTGAGAAAACTTTGTTTCTACTTGAGAAGAAGAAACTGATTCAGATGCTAGTTCTTCTAAAAGAGTGATAGTCGAATTTTCATTCTTCTTCCTACCAGTTCTAGTCCTAGGCCTCTTCTGGATCTTTGTATCAGTTGTTTCTTTTGTTAATATAATTTTTCTTTTTGACAGGAGCCATTATATTTGTATCTACAACCACAAAAATCAAATATTTTTCTTAATAAAAATAACAACAACCAAACATAACAACACAAATAACAAATACGATTCAATACCACACATGAACCCACCAACAAACCACAAAACCCTCCCTAAACCCTAACCAACGAACTACAAATTAAGGTTTTTGAAATCAGATAATATTTCAAAAGGAATAACTATCCAACAATCCTACAAACAAATAAGTGATAAAACCACTAAAAATGTCCTAATTTAATACCAGTAAGTATTTCTCGAAACCCTAATTAGATTTTACCTGACAAGATATCAACGATAAACTAGAAATGATGAGGGCAACGACTCCTTGTTGTAAAAGAAGATCGCAACAGATTTCCACTAATGTTATAGAAAATATCGCAACAACAACCTTGATCTGTGAAGGAATAATGGAACGAGAGAAAGGAAGGAAAGAAGAGACAAGAAACAGAAATTAGTAAAAATAAATTAAATTTGGAATATGAAATGACCTTTTATATAGGAGAGGAGAGAGGGAAAAATGAAGGGACGATTGTTTTAAACCTTTTCAATCTTTTTTTGAATTTTGACAATTCAAAGTGTGACATATGTTGCCACATATACCCTTTCTATTGGGGCACATGTAGATAATTTTGTGGTGTTTTTAACAACATAGGTTATATATGTTGCCACAGACACCACATTTCTTCCTTTCCATCATAATGGGCATTTGTTTCAACAAAATAAAAATAATATTAATAATCATTAATATTAATATTATCAGCAAAAGTGAATAATTGATGACAATATAATGTTGCCACATATCTCTTTTCTATGACATATGTTACCACATATCTTATTTTTGTGATAGATGTTGCCACATGTATCCTTTCTGTTGGGGAACATGCAGATAATTCTGTGGTGTTTTTTACAACAGAGGTTATATATGTTGCCACAGATACCATATTTCTTCCTTTCCATCATAATTGACATTTGTTCCAACAAAATAAAAATAACAATAAAATCATTAATATTAATATTATCAGCAAAAATTAACACTTAACCAATTGTTTTATACAACTTATCAACAAAAAGGTAATTCACAATTGTATATATAACCATCAATCTAATCAATGGTGGTAACCACAACATTTTCATCTATGAACTTTGCTTTCTTAGATCTAGGCCTCTGTGGGTTTTCGTTGTTACTAACATAGCCACTCCGAGCCTTTAAAATCCCATAATTCCATAGGAGTGAAGAATATTTCAAGCGAAGGGATTGAGAAATAATTTCATCATATGGTATTTGTAGTCCATCACTGAAAAACTCAGCGTATGCAGCAACAAAAACTCCACAATCACTGCATGGTATATCATCAATTAGAAAATATAATAAACCTAATATTAACATCACATTTCGATAGTGGTAAGACTAAAAAAATAATGTGATACTACTTACAGACTATTGCTTGCTTGTTGGGCAATACCAGTAATATGTATGACTTCGAATTGGTGAGATTTGTTCTTGCCCTGGTAAGATTCAAGAACTAACCAGTTGGTTCGGTCTTTTTGCTCATAAAATCTGATGGATTCAAGGTACTTTGGCAACATTATAGACAACTTTTGAATCTCAGCGCACAATTTTCTGTTAGTCCTAGATGAGGACATCGAATCATACACCTTTATGTGTCGTTCCTTCAATACAACGACTGCCAAGACCTAATGAAACTCCCCATTATAATTTACAGGGACATAAACCTCATCTGTGAGGTGCCAAGGCAGTCCAGCATGTATACCAAATCCTTTGATAGTGCCAACGATTTTATTCTCATATTAGGAACAACACAGGCATTGTCAATGTATGTTTTGAAAAAAACAATTAGTAGTGATATATCGATATTTAGAATGACTCTGTTGCTTCGACTTCTTCCGCAAATAGTATAAACTGGCATCCACATACTGCACAGATGCATCAACAAATATTTTTCTGTATCAATTTATTTGTATGTATTCATGTCTTAATCAAAAGATAAAAGTGGGCATGAATTTACTTCATCAGTCTAGCACTTATTAGGTTGAGACATTACGTAGAACCAGTCTTTTTTCTTTGGAAATGCAAATACAAAATCAAGTTGCTTGAACTCAAGATCCGAGCAATTGGCTAAGTAGTGATCGTCCTTGTCTCTTCTGCAATTTTGTAAGTATTATAAATAAATATTTAGTGGACAAGAAGAAGAAATACTAATAATAATTGAACGACTTTACTTTTTTGCATGATGCTTGTAAAGACCATCGTTTATCCACTGCGAGAAGGATGACATTAGTTCAGTTGGACCCTCGTTGTCAATGTTAAAACCTTCAAATGGATATTGTTGCTTCACATCACAACTGAGAACTTCAACTTTCTTCTCTTTCTTTTTCTCTTTCTCTTTCACTTTCTTTTTCACTTTCTCCTTCTCCTTCTCCTTCTCCTTCTCTTGCTCCTTCTCCCTCTCCTCCTTCTCCTTCTCATGCTTCTTCTCCTTCTCCTTCTCCTTCTCCTTCTCCTTCTCCTCCTCCTTGCCTTTTGGGTTTTAATGTGATACTGGAGCAGTAGTCATTGATCTTTTTCTTTCACTAATTATATATAGTGATTGGGAAATAGATTTTTTCAACCTCTTACACTTCAAAGGCTGTGAAATCTTCTTGGATGTATGGACATCAATATTATAAGTCATTTCCTTAAAAATATCAGTGAGTTCTTTAACACGACTAATAAAATAATCATGTTGCTGCTCACATTCTTCGCATAGACAAAAAGAGCATTTGATGTTAGAAGAGGAAGCAACACCAATAAAGATTGAGTTGTTGTCATGGATGAAACTTTTTGTATCATTTCATCTACAAGGTAAATAAAAAAAGGTTGAGAGTTTACAATTGATTATAAAATAATAATGGGTAGCAATTTATACTTATGTTAACACAGATGGATATTTTGTTGCCACATATGTACCTTCTGTTGCCACAGATGATTTGCCACAAATTAATCTTTTTGTTACTACAGATGACCATTTTGTTGCCCCAACACATAGGTGATATGTTCCAACATATGATAACTCTGTTAGAATATATACCAACATATCACTAAAATGTAGCAACATACGACACATCTTTCAACAAATGAAATATATGTTGGACAACTGAACAAGATTATATTTCTAAAATCATATGAACAAAATGGTCACAAAAAGAATAACAAAAGCAACAAAAAACGAATTTTCACTGAATGTTAACAATACATATACATTTCCTCAAAATTAAGGTTTTTTGAGTTTGTTGACTTTCTTTCAAAAACAATAAATAACACCATTACACCATTATTCAATTTTCACATCTATAGAACAATTTATTGTTCATTAACCGAAGAAAAACCTTAGTATTGTTCGAAAATTGTAAAATCTTTCAAAAAAATGACTTACCCATTTTAAGTCGAACACAATCTTCAGTTCACAAAGAGGAGAGAGTCACGACCGGAGATGAGGAGGAAGATAAGATAATGGGGAAGAATACTTGTTTCAATAGTCGGATTTTTGGATTTTCTAAGGAAGAAGAAGAAAAGAGAGAACGTTGGGAGAAGAAGAAGAGAAAATTCTATTTTCTTTTACTTTTTTTTTAAAAAAATGGTTTGGATAGAATTATAAAAGTTGAAAAATGAAGTGTTTTTTTTTTGTATTTTATAAAAGATTAGAAAATTTTAAAAATATTAATTTAGTCCCAAATTTACTTAATTATATTTTAAAATGAATTTGACCCTTCTTAGTCAAAGTGTCGCCAAAAACCAAAGCAAGACTTAATTGACACATTTCATTTAATTGTCTCTTTGTAATTAGATGTAGTAGAAAAGAAAATACAGGAAACACGAAATCCCTTAGATTAGCAACAGCGCAAGACCTATTCGAAATCGTTCGAAGAATGGGAACCGACACTGAAGAAAATGAGTTGGAAAAATTGGAATATCTCTCTCTAATTTCTAAGGTATGTTCTGAATTGGAAGCACATTTAGGGTTTGGTGATAAAGTTTTAGCTGAATTTATAACTGAACTTGGTAGAAATTGCTCAACAGTAGATGAATTTGATGCCAAATTGAAAGAAAGTGGTGCTGAAATGCCTGATTATTTTGTTAGAACATTGCTAACTATAATACATGCTATTTTGCCTCCTAAACCCACGTCTAAGTCGGACAAGGATTTCAATAAGGATGATAATGATTCTGAGTTTTCCGCTCTCAAGATAAGAGATAATAGAGAACGAGTTAAGGAATTGGAAAAGGAGATTGAGCTGGAAGCCAAGAGTAAGAGGAGAGATGGGGAGGAAGAAGAACACGGTAGTAGGCGAGAGAGGGATAGAGATTATAGAAGAGAAAGGGGTAGATACAGGGATAGAGGTAGGGATCAAGATAGGGATGATTATGATGATGGTAGAGCTGAACGTAGGACTTCAGAAAGGCACAGAGACAGAGACAGAGACAGGGACAAGGTTAGAGACAGGGACAGGGATGATGTGGATGATGCATATGCAAAAGGTAGGAGAGATGAGTATGAGCAAGAAAGCGATGATGATCAGAGGGATATGAGAAAATCAAGGCATCACGTGGATGAGCCAGAGTTATATGCAGTATATAAGGGGAGGGTATCAAGGGTGATGGATTCTGGTTGTTTTGTTCAGCTGAGTGATTTTAGAGGGAAAGAAGGCTTGGTGCATGTTTCACAACTTGCTACTAGAAGGATCACTAATGCCAAAGATTTAGTAAAGCGGGACCAGGAGGTTTTTGTGAAGGTTATATCTATTAGTGGGCAGAAGCTGAGTTTGTCAATGAGAGATGTTGATCAGAATACAGGAAAGGATCTGTTGCCATTGAAAAAGAGCTTAGGCGACGATCGGTTGACAACTAATCCTTCAACCATGAATGGTGAAGGTTCTAAGACCAGGATTGGTCTGTCAGGAATCAGGATTATGGACCAGGAGGATGTAATTCCATCACGTAGACCGCTGAAGAGGATGAGTTCACCTGAAAAGTGGGAAGCGAAACAACTTATTGCTGCAGGTGTTTTGGGGGTGCAGGAACATCCCATGTTTGATGAAGAAGGGGACGGAATGCTCTATCAGGAAGAAGGTGCTGAAGAAGAGCTTGAGGTTGAGTTGAACGAAGATGAACCCCCTTTCTTGCAAGGGCAGAGTCGTTATTCAGTTGATATGTCCCCTGTTAAAATTTTTAAAAATCCTGAAGGATCATTGAGTCGTGCTGCTGCACTACAATCAGCTCTGATAAAGGAGAGAAGGGAAGTAAGGGAGCAGCAACAGAGAACGATGCTTGATTCCATCCCTAAAGATCTCAACAGACCCTGGGAAGACCCAATGCCAGAGACAGGTGAGAGGCATCTAGCACAGGAGCTTAGGGGTGTTGGTTTGTCTGCCTATGACATGCCAGAATGGAAGAAGGATGCTTATGGTAAAGCCTTGACCTTTGGCCAGAGGTCTAAGCTATCCCTCCAGGAGCAGAGGCAGAGTCTTCCTATTTACAAATTGAAGAAAGAACTGGTTCAGGCTGTCCATGATAACCAGGTCCTGGTTGTCATCGGTGAGACAGGTTCTGGTAAGACAACACAGGTGACACAGTATCTAGCTGAGGCAGGGTATACAACAAGGGGAAAAATTGGCTGTACTCAACCTCGTCGAGTGGCTGCAATGTCAGTGGCTAAGAGAGTTGCTGAGGAGTTTGGTTGTCGATTAGGTGAAGAAGTTGGTTATGCTATTCGTTTTGAAGATTGTACTGGGCCAGAAACTGTTATCAAATATATGACTGATGGTATGCTTCTGAGGGAGATCCTGATTGATGATAACTTATCCCAGTATTCAGTCGTAATGCTTGATGAAGCACACGAAAGAACAATTCACACTGATGTTCTCTTTGGTTTGCTTAAGCAGCTTATGAAGAGGAGACCTGACCTTCGTTTAATTGTCACATCTGCAACTTTGGATGCAGAGAAATTTTCTGGTTATTTCTTCGACTGCAACATCTTTACAATCCCAGGAAGAACTTTTCCAGTAGAGATACTCTACACAAAGCAGCCAGAAAGTGATTACCTTGATGCAGCTTTAATTACTGTTATGCAGATCCACTTGACAGAACCTGAAGGTGATATCCTCCTCTTCTTAACTGGTCAAGAGGAGATTGATTATGCTTGCCAATGTCTCTATGAGAGGATGAAAGGTCTAGGTAAAAATGTTCCTGAACTGATCATACTGCCTGTCTATAGTGCCTTGCCCAGTGAAATGCAGTCCAGAATTTTTGATCCTGCCCCTCCTGGGAAGAGAAAAGTTGTTGTTGCTACAAATATTGCTGAAGCTTCTTTGACAATTGATGGTATATATTATGTTATTGATCCTGGATTCGCAAAGCAAAATGTCTACAATCCAAAACAGGGGCTTGATTCACTGGTTATTACCCCAATTTCACAAGCATCAGCAAAGCAACGAGCAGGGCGTGCTGGACGAACTGGACCTGGGAAGTGCTACCGTCTGTATACTGAGAGCGCTTTCCACAGTGAAATGTCCCCTACCGCGATTCCAGAAATCCAGAGGATAAATCTTGGGAACACGGTTCTTATGATGAAAGCAATGGGTATTAATGATCTTTTGTCGTTTGATTTCATGGACCCACCTTCCCCTCAGGCTCTCATATCTGCCATGGAGCAACTTTATACTCTTGGAGCATTGGATGAAGAGGGGCTTCTGACGAAACTGGGAAGAAAAATGGCAGAATTTCCATTAGATCCTCCTTTGTCCAAGATGCTTCTTGCTAGCGTGGACCTTGGCTGTAGTGATGAGATCTTGACCATCATTGCTATGATTCAAACTGGAAATATCTTTTACCGACCAAGAGAAAAACAAGCTCAGGCTGATCAGAAAAGGGCCAAATTTTTTCAGCCTGAGGGTGATCATCTTACCTTGCTTGCTGTTTATGAGGCTTGGAAAGCAAAAAACTTTTCAGGTCCATGGTGTTTTGAAAATTTTGTCCAGTCACGATCACTTAGGAGGGCACAGGATGTTAGAAAACAGCTGCTCTCCATCATGGATAAGTATGTATTTCAATTCCTTTTTCATACTGTACTTCTGATTTCAAGCCTTGTTCTCTCTTACTGTTTGCTTATTAACCTTTATTGACTGTTAGCTTAATTGACTTGGGCTTATTTTGTGGATCTCTCTGCCTGATGTTTATTAATTCTCTTTTAGGTTAGAAACTTATATGGTTGCGACTCGATTCTGATACTTGCTTGCTCTTGCAGGTATAAATTGGATGTTGTAAGTGCTGGAAAGAATTTCACAAAGATCCGGAAGGCTATTGGAGCAGGTTTCTTTTTCCATGCTGCTAGAAAGGATCCTCAAGAGGGTTATAGAACTCTAGTTGAGAACCAGCCAGTTTACATCCATCCTAGCAGTGCTCTTTTTCAAAGACAGCCGGACTGGGTTATTTATCACGAGCTTGTTATGACAACAAAGGAGTACATGCGCGAGGTGACCGTGGTAGATCCTAAATGGCTTGTTGAGCTGGCACCAAGATTCTTCAAGGTGTCTGACCCAACAAAATTAAGCAAGCGCAAGAGACAGGAACGTATTGAACCTCTTTACGACAGATATCACGAGCCAAACTCATGGAGATTGAGTAAACGGCGAGCGTGATATCTTTTTTTTTTCTTGGTTGTGTTGGTTCATTGAAATGCGTAGTGTCTGTTTCTGTAAGAGTGACATATATTAGGTCAATCTAAAACATAATTTTTGACATTTGGAGCACTTCTTTCATATAAGCCTTTTTGCCATTTGAGCTAATTATAGTTTTCAGTGAAGTTCCTCAAAGTTGTTATAACTTTTCTGCTATTTGCTTTTTGCAAGGGACATAATCTTTGACATTCAACTTTAATCTTTTTTATGTTCCAAAGATGAATGGTTAAGCCTTTTGAACTGGATCAAAAAGAAGCTAAAAGAATATGTTAGTTACTCAAGCTAACTACTTTCCAAATCATATTTTAGTTTTGAAAAGTAAATAGAGTATTTCATGAAATATTTAATAACTTTGGATTACAAAATTAATCATTCTTATGCTTTTTCCTTTTTGTATTTTTTCTGGGTTGACTTTGTTAATGTTTGCTGACGACTTTTACTTATTTTTAATGTGTTCCAACTTTAGCATGGATAAGGGATTTACTTAAAACATTGTGTGAACATGTTTTTGTTATCGCTTTTTCTACGTGAATCTGGGTGTTGCTGTCACTGTCGTGAATAGTGCTCTTTTTATTAGTAACGTTGAGATTCATTATTACTCCATTTCTTGTCTAAAGGTTGTTTTCCCCTTAAATTTCTTGTCTAACGGTTGTTTTCCAGACAGCTGTGATTGAAATTATGCCCCATGTTTGATTTAATGCTTTAACCTTCACAATGTTGGTGAATTTAGTAAAATCTGTTATTTCTCAGCTTTAGCTCTTTCTCTCTGATGTAATGTCATTTTTATACATCCATTTTTAAATGAAGTGTGTTCTCTTCAATGGCTGGTTCTCCTGTGAAAAGCATTTGAAGTTCTAAGGTCCGAAAAGATTATGTTTTGGTTACTATTGAAGAGTTAATTAGTTGGAGACCAATTAGATCTAAAGTTGTCCAGTAAATTTTAGGATTGATGTAACTGCACTAACCACATAATGTTTCAAGTACTTTGTCCTTCATTTCTTGCTTTGACTGTCTCTGCTTTCTACCTGTTGTATGATTATTTATGTTATTGCTGTATTGCACCTCTAAGACTACTTATTAGCAGATATTTATTGGTTAATTTTCTAGTCTTTGATAAGCACGAGTTTGAATGAACCATGGACTGCAGTAGTTTCAAGTCTTAGATAAGCATGAGTCTGAATGAACCATGGATTGTAGTAGTTGGCACCAGATGAATGCCGGAATACTATTTATGATGTAATGAACTTTAGCTTTTTAACCATGAGACATTGATAAGTTTTAGTTCCAACTTAATTGACTGTCAATTGATTGATTTTTTGGCTTTCAATCGGCACGGGTCAAGTCAGAGGTTGGAAACTCCTACTGAATTTTCTCAACTGTTTCTACTGCTGATTGCCCACAAGAAACACCAGGTATATATTTCTCATGTTTGATGTAGTTAAAGTAATTGTGACGGAAGTGAGTAGCTGCATGGGTTGTTCCATCCATAACATATTGTATAGGATAAGTTTGGCCCTGATTTTGGTGAACACCTGGGCGAGATATTTGCGAACTCAAGACTGGACCGTGCTGTGACCTATCATCAGTCACGTACAGCTAGTGTAAATTGACAAATGAACTTTGGCTAGTTTCTCTAAGATGCACTTGGAACCATGCAAGTACCATAGTTTTATTGGAAACATGTAATGTTCAAGCTGCCATTTGTTTTATGAGCCATGTATTTGAATTTTTGGACTTCCAATATGCTTGAGTTCTTTTGTAGGCATGTCAAGTTTGCTTCACCATTTTGACCAAAGACTATCCCTGATACAGTCTATACTTCACCTTAGAATATACGTTTAGTTTATTACTATAAACAAAGGTCTTCATTCTCTCTCTTCTCTCTCTCTCTCTCTCTTTCTACTGCACCAACGTTCCTCTTCTTCTTCACCAATCCCTCAGGCGAAGCGTCGGCCAACGACGGTCAGCGAGCAACCGCGAAAACCAGTCGGAAACCGGGCGCTGCCGCCGATCCGTTCTTCTCGCCGGCAAGCATAGGCTGCGCCGGCCAGAAGCATCGTGAGGACCAGCTCCGACTGGCGAGCTTCTTTCTCTGTTCTCCGTTGTTCCAGTGAGGACGAAATCAACAAACAGGACCTCCAGCTGCTCGCTGCTGTGAACAGCCAACTCCGGTGCAGGCAAGGCATTCACAGGTGAGACCGACCAGATCTGGCCGGAAAAAGCCCTAAGACCACCGAAGCCCTCCATCTTCACCGACCAGGTTCTATCTATCTTGTTTTCTTCATTGAAACCCTCTTGTTAGGTAATTTAGTCTTGCTTGGTAGGTAATCACACCCTACTTTCAATAATTTGAAGAGCATAGGAGTAGATTTTTAAGGTTACCTGATTGTGCATTGTGCAATACATCTGATTATTTGGACTGTTTAAATTTTTTGGCTGGTTCTGATTAGCATTTTAGCTCATATTAGGGCTCCATCTTATATATTTCAGATCAGTTCTTGCTTGTTTCTTTTATAGTTCTGATCAGTGCTTCAGCGTATAATATAGTTGTGCTATCGTGTCTTTTGGAGAATACACTATACTTGATCTTTTAGTTTAGTTGTTGCTATCTGGTCTTTTAGAATATACACCTGTTGCAGAAATTTTTTTCTGTTTGAAGTGTATTCCTGTGTAGATTTTACAGTAGATTCAGTAGTTTTCAAGTGGAATTGGTACCTGATGGTGGTTTTGAGTCATGTCTTCGGTTGAGGCCGAGGATGAGGGAGAATAGTGGTAAGTGGGTTACGGGTTCCCAGAAATTGAGGGTAGGATCTTGGAACATAGGTTCGCTAACAGGGAAGTCCTTAGAGTTAGTGAAAATTCTCAAGAAAAGAAAGATTAATATAGTTTGTGTCCAAGAGACTAGATGGGTAGGTTCCAAGGCTCGGGATGTCGACGGGTTTAAGTTGTGGTACTCAGGAGGCTCTAGGGATAGAAATGGAGTGGGTATTTTAGTAGACGGGGATTTGAGGGAGCAAGTGGTGGAGGTTAGGAGGATCAATGATAGGTTGATGTTGATTAAGCTAGTCATTGGAGGATGTACTTTGAGTGTTATTAGTGCTTACGCACCTCAAGTGGGATTGGGCGAGGAGGCCAAAAAGCTCTTTTATGAGGATTTGGATGAGGTAATTAGAGGTATACCGATAACCGAGAAATTTGTCATTGGTGGAGATTTTAATGGCCATATCGGGGCAACTTCTAATGGCTTTGATGATGTTCATGGAGGCTTCGGTTTTGGGGAGAGAAATGGGGGTGGAACTGCGCTTCTGGATTTTGCTAAGGCTTTTGAGTTGGTGATTGCTAACTCATGCTTTCCGAAGAAGGAGAACCACATGGTTACCTTTCGTAGCTCGGTAGCTAAGACTCAGATAGACTACCTACTCCTTAGGAAGGGTGATAGAGGCCTCGTTAAGGACTGCAAGGTTATCCCAAGTGAAAATGTTACTACCCAACACAAGCTTTTGGTGATGGACCTGGAAATTAAGAGGGATAAGAGGAAGAAGATTGTATCTGATCGACCGAGGATTAAATGGGGTGGCTTGACCCCTGACCTTTCTCGGGAGATGGGTGAGAAGTTGAGTGGGATGGGGGCTTGGAGTGGTAGCGGGGATGTGGACACCATGTGGAATAAAGCAGCTAGTTGCATTAGGGAAGTTGCTTCAAAGGTGTTAGGGGTATCAAGGGGTAAATTTGGAGGCCATAAAGGAGATTGGTGGTGGAATGGGGAAGTCCAAGGCAAAGTGGAAGCGAAGAAGGCTGCATACACAAAGTTGGTGGAGTGCATAGATGAGGAAGAGAAGGGGACACTTAAGAAAGTCTATAAGACGACACAGACAGAAGCTAAGTTAGCAGTTACGAAGGCTAAGACGGCAGCTTTCGAGCGCTTGTATGTCGAGCTGGGGGACAAAGGTGGGGATAAGAAATTGTATAGGCTCGCAAAAGCAAGAGAGAGGAAGGCGCGCGACTTGACCAAGTAAAGTGTATCAAGGATGAGGAAGGCAAAGTATTGGTGGATGAGACCTCCATCAAGCAGAGATGTCGAAGATACTTTCACAAACTTCTAAATGAAGAAGAGGGCGGAGACATTGTATTGGGTGATTTGGCACACTCGGAAAGACTTCGGGACTTTGGGTACTGCAGGTGTTTTAGGAGCGAGGAGGTTATACGTCCTATTAGTAGGATGAGCAGGGGAAGAGCGACAGGACCCGATGAGATTCCGGTGGATTTTTGGAAGAGCACGGACAAGGCAGGTATAGAGTGGTTGACTGGGTTGTTTAATGTTATTTTTAAGACAGCAAAGATGCCTGATGAATGGAGGTGGAGTACAATGGTTCCGTTGTATAAAAACAAGGGTGATATCCAAAACTGTAACAACTACAGGGGTATCAAATTGCTAAGCCATACTATGAAGATTTGGGAGAGAGTGGTGGAGATGAGGGTGAGAAGAGGGGTGTCCATTTCTGAGAATCAGTTTGGATTCATGCCGGGACGGTCGACAACCGAAGCCATTCACCTTATGCGAAGACTGGTAGAAAAATATAGAGAAAGGAAGATAGACCTACATATGGTGTTCATTGACCTTGAAAAGGCCTATGACAAAGTACCGAGGAATGTCCTCTGGAGGTGCTTGGAGGCTAAAGGTGTCCCGATGATTTATATTAGGGCGATAAAGGACATGTACGGTGGAGCCAAGACTCGGGTTAGAACAGTTGGAGGTGACTCGGAACATTTCCCAGTTGAGATAGGGTTGCACCAAGGATCAGTCCTTAGCCCTTTTCTATTCGCTTTGGTGATGGATGAGTCTATTCAGGAGAAGGTCCCATGGTGTATGTTATTTGCGGATGACATAGTACTGATTGATGAGACGCGGGACAGAGTTAATGCGAGGTTGGAGGTGTGGAGACAAACGCTTGAGTCCAAAGGGTTTAAGTTGAGTAGGACCAAAACAAAATATTTGGGGTGCAAATTCAGCGATGCGTTGGATGAGGCAGATGTGGAAGTGAGACTTGCCACACAGATCATTCCTAAGAAAGAAAGTTTTAAGTATCTTGGGTCTGTAATCCAAGGAAGTGGCGACATCGATGATGATGTCACACGTCGCATTGGGGTTGCTTGGATGAAATGGAGGCTTGCCTCTGGAGTCTTGTGTGATAAGAAAATTCCACCTAGACTTAAAGGAAAGTTTTACAAAGTGGTAGTTAGACCGGCCTTGTTGTATGGAGCGGAGTGTTGGCCAGTCAAGAACTCACATGTTCAGAAAATGCAGGTTGCGGAGATGAGGATGTTGAGATGGATGTGTGGGCACACTAGGAGTGATAAGATTAGGAATGAAGTTATCCGGGAGAAGGTGGGAGTGGCCTCTGTGGTGGACAAGCTGAGGGAAGCGAGACTGAGATGGTTTGGTCATGTGAAGAGACGGTGCGCAGACGCCCCAGTGAGGAGGTGTGAGGGGCTGGTTGTAGAGGGTACGCGGAGGGGTAGAGGTAGGCCTAGGAAGTATTGGGGAGAGGTGATTAGACAGGACTTGGCTCAGCTTCACATTACCGAAGACATGACTCTAGATAGGAAGGAGTGGAGGTCGCGTATTAAGGTTGAAGGTTAGTAGGGCTAGCGTGTTGTCTCTCCTTGCAAGGGTAGGGGTTGTTAGCGTGTGTAGTAGTCCTAGTCTTGCACTTGCAGTTCTTGTCTGTGATACCTATAGCCTTATGTTGTTAATGCGTCTCACTTCTCTCATTGTTTATTGATGTTACTGTCTTCCTTTGTTGATTGTATACTATCTTTCGTATTGGATGGTATGTTTATACACTGTTTTCCTCGCCTTTTACTTGGATTCGATGTACTTGAGCTGAGGGTCTTTCGGAAACAGCCTCTCTACCTCGCACGAGGTAGTGACAAGGTCTGCGTACACTCTACCCTCCCCAGACCCCACCTAGTGGGATTTCACTGGGTATGTTGTTGTTATTACTATAAACAAAATTTATGGTTGACTATATAAAGCACATTTTTGTAGATGTGGCAATATGGGTTTTCACCTTGTGGGATCAAATAAACAGAATCTACATGTGTGTATAATAGATTTTTGGTGCAAATGACCTTGTTATGACTTTGAAATTCAAAAAAGGAGATTATCTTGTGTTTGTATATGCAGCTTATTACAAATTTAGACAAATGAGTCAGTGGAATTATATCTGGAAATATTATAGGATGGCATAGTGGAGAAGGCTGAGATGAAACTACCAAACTGGAAGGCTCAGTACCTTTCACTAGGGGGTAGGGTCACTGCTATCAATAGTGTTTTAAATTCTTTGCCTACCACTCTAATGTCATTGCTCCCTATCCTAGCTAAGGTGGCCAAAAGGTTAGACAAACTAGGGAGGGATTCCCTGAGGATAGGTAACAAGGAGGAAAGTACGGGCTCTCGGCTACTGGATTGGGAGGTGGTTCAACTGGATAAAAGGTGTGGTGGTTTGGGCATCAGGGATTTAAGAAGGCAGAGCAATGATGAAATGGTTATGGAGATTCAATTGGGAACATGAGGCTCTGTTGAAGGCAGTGGTGTGAGCAAATATGGCCAGACTGATGAAAGATGTTAGACAGTGGACAACTTAAACTACGTCGTTAGAGATTGTTTGTTATTGCTTCTGCCTCGGCAGAGAAGTAAAGTTCTGCTCTTCTCTCTTCCCCTTACATGTCTAGTTTTATAGCTTAACCCTTACTTTTACGATGAAAGGGCAGAACGTAATAGTAATAAAGGAAAAGTAAGGTGTGGTGGGAAGTCAACTTTTTGCTCTCCAAATTTCAGTCCTGGAAGAATCTTATTTTTATCGCTATTAGGCATAAGTAGTGAAAGAAGTAGGACCTCGACATCAAATATAGGATTGTTTTTTTACACGATCTCTATTTTAGTAGTCCTAGCTATCCACTTTACTATGTGGTAGAGTGTTCATCCCAACCCCTTCGCAGGGGTACATTCCCTTTAATTGAGAGAAGGACTAGAAATTGACTCCCCTATTCGAGATGAAAGAAGGGTATGGAGTTTATCCAAGGAATGCTCTCTCATGGTGTACTGATAATGTTACTAGAATTTATGGAACATCGGTGTGGAGAACTACCAGAAACCTTTGGCCTAAGTTATCTTGATAACATGAATTTAAAGGTGGGAAATGGGAGCAAAATACTATTCTGGGCTGATCTATGAATTGGCCAGGGGACTCTGAAGCAGACATTCCCAGACCTCTTCAATATTTTTTCTGATCCTAATGTCTCACTAACTGACAGCTGGTCACCACAAGGGTGGGATGTCACCTTCGGAACACCTAGATGATTGGGAAATGAGCAGATTTGCAGAGTTGATGAAGGTCCTAGAAAGTTTCAATGGCACCACTACAGATGGAAGCATGACAGGGATGAGATCTCAGTTAGAAGAAGCTACAAGAAAGAAGCAGGGATGCAGCCTCAGATCACAGCAGGGCCCTGGAAACAGGTTTGGGGGAACATGGCACCAACAAAAATAAAATGCTTTCGCTTGGCTAGTTTCCAGGAGGCCTGTCTCACACATAAAGAATTGCAGAAGAGAAAGTTTCACATTGCTTCTGACGTTTTCTCTGCTATGAGAAAAGAGAGACCAACAACCACACATTCCTACATTGCAAATTCACTTCTCAATTATGGTCTCCGTTCCTCCAATTAACAGAGCTTAAATGGACAATGCCCGAGTACACAACAGATCTCTTAAGTTGCTGGACAAGGAGAGGGGGCAGCAAGAATCAAAAGAAACGGGGGATATTAATTCCACCCTGTATTTGGTGGACAATTTGGAAGGAGAAGAATGGAGGATGTTTTGAAGATGGGACACACAATATCCACAAAGTAAAGGTAGATGCATTGCCACCTTTTATTTTTTGTGTAAAGAATCTTGTATAGAAGAAGCAGAACAATTAGTAGATTTTTTAGGATCTTTGCAAGTAATGTAGATTCCTAACAGTATTTTGGAGGTCTCCAGCATGTCCCTAATGCCGAGGAATACAATTTTACCAGATTCAAAAAAGAAAATATACCCAAGTTCTTACTTTTGCATGTTCTTAGCAGGGAAGAATGAGGGACGCCCAGCTTGGATCACATACTATGAGGTTTCATGGTATAATAGTGGCAAGGACTCATCTGAATGACTGACTGATCACTGATCCTAATATTACTTTTGGCGATAGTTGTCCTACTATATGCTATCCATCTGTTTTATTGGTTTGTTGGGAAAGACATTATGGAAGATCTCAAGTATTTTTTAAAAAGTAATACTGTACCTATTTGGGCTATGCCAGTGAGTTGATCCTCATTCTTCATTCAGTAGCTACAAAATTACTCTATGGATGCGATTAATACCTCATATTCAGATTTCAAATTTTCCAAAATTTATCAGGTGTATGTTGTTCTGCTGCTGGTTGTTTGTATTCTCATTTGTTTTTAACAAAGAGATGTCTATGATCTTTCATTATGCGATATTAGGCAAGCTTTTCTTTGATTTGGCTAGTTTTAGTGGAAGTGGTTTATATTTCTTCTCACCATAAAAGCTTTCTGGTAGTCTTCAAATTATATTCTGATGGCAGGGCTTTTGTTCTCTGTTATGGTAGCATATGTTATTACAGATGCTGTTGGACGGCCTAGGACAGACTTCTTCTGGTGTTGTTTTCCAGACGGAAAAGAAGTAAGACTACGTAGTGTCCGTCATAGTTATTTTTATGTTTTACTACTAATAAGAAATCAGTACATCGAACTGGAAACGTGACAAAAGGAAAAGGCTTGCCTCTTTCATAGGCAAAAACATTTTTTGGGGGTCGTATATTTCTACTTTGATTTCTTTTAGATCTTGATATTTAATTCAAGGTGTTGGTTGATTTCCTTATATTATTTATTTTCGTCTTGTTGATTGCATTTTGGCTAAGATATGAATGGAAATGGAATTTTCATTGGTTTTGTGATTTAGTAGATGTAACTGGGGTTGCAGTCCATGTATGATTCTTTGTCCTCTCATCTTAGCCATTGCTTGAATTAGTTTAAGTCTTGCTCATGTCTTGTGCAGTATAATGTTTGGCGTTTGGCCATTTGACATGAAATAGCTGTCATGGAAATTATGCATTTCATAATGGAGTCCCTTTCACAATACTTACTGTCCTGTGTTCTCTTTTCAATGGATCTTGCTACTGCAAGGGACATACTTCTCTCTGTTAAATCCAAAAGTTAGCTTGTTGCTGTTGCTGCTGCTTCTCACTGCCATTTTGGCTGGAGAGATTTGACTCTATTTCAAATTTATAGGCTAACTAACTTACTATCTAGACATACCTAATAAAAATTTTGGTTGTCTAGTTTAAGATAAAGCACTATTTAAGTGAGATTCGTGGTATTGGATTTGGATGAAGATAGCAGCAACTGGGAGCTGGTATATGCTTTTGGAAACCGTTGTGGCTATATCGGTGAAGAAGAGTGTCTTTGTTTAAATAAAAGATTACTGACTCTTTTACTGACCAACATGCTTGGGAGGGCTTTATCCTGTTTCTTCATTTGAATCTCTTTGTGCAATGTAATTGCTACGACCTGAATTAGTCACCCTACTGTTGTTTGGATTGCATATATCTATCAAACTTGCATATTATTATGCCAACATTATTTTCTACTTTGATTTTGTTTCTACTGTGTTTCTTTTAATTTGGTTATCTTTAGGGTGTGCTCGATATGGAGGAAATCGTTTTTTTTTTCATTTTTCTCATGTTTGATTGGTTGAAATTTTTGGAAAATATTTTCTCTAGGAAAGCAAGTTCTTTAAAATTGAGTTGGAGATTTGAGGTCAATTTGGGGGGAAATCGTTAGTTTTGGAGGGTATGGATGACAAATTTGTAGATGGCGGGGTATGAATGGCCACATATTCTAACGGAGGATAAAGTTAACTATTAAATGAAAGTTGAGGGGTAATTTTGACCCTTTCCCCTTGTTTATTGTTTGAGGGCAAATCCTTAGTTTGGAGGCTAGGGTATGTGGGATACCATAATTAATCAGATGTTATTGTGCTCCCTCGTATGCTATCCACCGCTTCATGCGGCGGTTGTGGAATCTTTCAACGTTGAGGCATCGTACCTTGAGCATACGTTAGCAAGTGTTACTTAACGTGTGCTGAGAGTTTATTTTTAAGTATTTATTTCGTGTCTTATTTTGTATTTCATGATTTTATGGTTGTTAGTTATGTCATATTTAGATGCATTTATTTATTTTTGAGGTTGCATTCTCTACGTTATGATAGACACAACATATGATCTCTATCTTTTTTTATGTTTTAACATTGTCTTCACATAAAATATTAATAATATTTTTATTTTTTTTATTGTTTTATGATATCACTTTCTCTTTCTTTTATGTCAGTTATGTGACCTCCTTGAAAAAATAATTGAAAAGGTTGGTGTTTCTTTAACTATCAGGGAAAGTGGATCCTCATTTTTTTAATTATTTACAAAAATTTGTTTTAACTCATGTGTGGGAAGGGTATAATACAAATTTTCTCTTATATAGACCTTTGTTTAGAATACACTAAACGATTATATTTTAGTAAGGTGAAACAATTGCTATGGATAGGATCCTCTGATAGATATTATCCAGTTAATGGTGATTCAAGAATTAAAACAATGCAAACTGCATTGTCAATGCAGTCTAGTGTGCTTCAACTTCAACTGTTTGCTATTGAGAAGGGTGAATTTATTGTCCCAAGTCTTTACATCAGTCAACATAATGAATCTTGCTTTATAAAAATACAGTCACGGAGGGTGAATAAAGGAAGGAAAAGGAGGATGGAAATGAACCTGTAGCTGATGATTACAATAGCAATGAGTTGCAATTTTTTAGAAGAAAAAAAAAGTAACTAAGGAACTAGATTACTTTTTGAAATAGAAAATATTGATGAAACTCAAAGAATTGTGGGCAATTACTCAATTGCTAGAAAAAAGAACCTTAGAGTTGTTAAGAGTGAATTTACTAGACTTAGATATAAATGTTATATTGGTTGTTCTACGAAGAAGTTATAATGACTCTAAGGTGATTTTTGGAAAATTATCATTTTACCCCTCACGATAGTTATCCCGAGTCTTGTTTGATCAATGTATGAAGTTGGTTTTGAAATTTGATTGTAAACTTGTGATTTTTGGAAGTTTTAGAGTTTTGGAGAGTTAAAGTTGTTAAAAGTGGTTTTTGGTAACAACCGGAGCTACGAGTCTCGAAATGGACTTCCGTCAGTTCTGTTAGCTCTGTAATATGATTTTTGGTCTAGACGTATTGTTGGTTTGGGTTCTAAGGCTTTTGGTTTGATTTTGATCCATTAGACGAAATGCAGGAAAAGTTAAGGCTAAGGTTACGGTACTAATTCTTTAAAAAAAAGAGTTAAGCTAAAGTTTGACTTTAGTCAATGTTTGAGGTTAGAAAGGTTACTTTTGAGTTTTGATGATTTCACTAGGTCCAAATGATTATATTTGGCCTAGTTGGAGGCTTGGTTCAATTCCCGAAGCTTTTGGATAAGTTTCATGTTTTTATTTCAAAATTTGGAGATTCTTAAGTTAAAGTTGACTTTGTTCAACATCGGGTTAAGGTGACCTTGTTTGGGTGTTTTGATAATTCCATTGAGTCTGAACCAGTGTTATGAAAGGCGAAAACCGCAAAAAAGCTCTAAGGAGGCGAAAAGTGCAAAAAAGCTCTAAGGTTCGTAGGGGCTTTAAGCGCAAATAAAGTGTGTTCTTTAATAAAAAAAGGCGCAAAGGGAGAAAAGAAAATAAATATATTTTTTTAGTCCAAGACTAATAATTATAAACATGAATAACAAATATATGACCAAAGAAATTGAAATTTTTTTATGATAAAGTGAAATATCAAATTTTTAGTCACTTCTTCATAAGAGGCTCATTGGCAAGGAAACGTTTGCCTTAGAACCTTGATGACGACACTGAAGCGCACATAAAGCGAGGTGAAACGCTCAATACGTTTTGAGCCTCGCTTCAGTGCTTAAGCGCGCTTAAAGTGCACCTTTGATAACACTGGTCTGAACTATCATTTTCAAGCTAGAAGCATATATGGTTCGTGTTTGGGAGGTTCCAGATGAGTTATGTGCGAGTTTCTAAGCTTTTTGGGTGCCTTGACATTGTTTCACCAATTTGTGTCAACTAAAAGGTTCGTTATTAATTTTAAAGATCAAAAAATTATTTCGAAACTTCAAAAAGTTTGAGCATGAATTATAGGATTGATCTGCAAAGTTTGGTTCATTTTCGCTAAGTCGAGATTGAGCTTTTATCGCGATATATGAAATAATTATTTATCGGGAAGAAATGATATTTGACTGGACAAATGAATATGGAATTGAGTTTCGATCGAATGAGTAGATCTGTATTATTATTTAAGACATGTAGGAAAAAGAATTGGATCATTTCGCTATTGTATGAGAAATTTACGACATTTTTAGTGAAACAAAAGTTTCTGATTTGCTGGTGCAACTACCACTGTACATGTATTTAAAAATTTAGACTATGTAATCTGAGCATATTGGGAGTTCTGCAGCTCAAAATGGAGTGATTCTTGCGGCATTTTCTCAATTTAATATGGGGGTTAGTATCCAATCCTTATTTCAACATTTTCTCATGATTTCTTCATCTTGTTTTCTTTCCTTATCCGTGTAATTCTTGGAGGAAACTAGAATTTTATCGATTTGGACTCAATTTTTGTTGAAAAATGTATATTTAGATTCTTATGTTATGGGTAAACTGATTTTGGCATAAACTTGTTAATTCATCAATTATTTTCATCATGATCATCATATTATACTAAAAGTAGGAAGCTTCATAGTTGAAAGTTGAATTACAAAAATATCCCTAATCATATTAAAAATAACCACTTTGTCCTGATCATTTAACTAATGTATCAAACTTTTCATATTACAACATTTATATCTTTTGTCTTTTAAACTTCAATCAGTTAAATACTTTATACCCTTTTCATATTCTTTGCACTTTATAAAGTTACCACTCTATCAAATTTCTTTATCATTTTATTCTTACCCCTCTTCTGTTAGACTACACGAAAAGCTATTACTATCGCCCTCTTATTTGTTAAGTTTTGCCCAGCATAAGGTAATACTATTTTTTTCCCTTTAAACAAGTTCAGTTTCTGTTTACTGCTTAAATATGGCTTGTGTTTACAAAATAATGTGTATAGATAATATTTTTTATTTTATTTACTTCACACACTTTATATTTTTAGTTTGCTCCAAAAAATATCACTTTGGGAGTAGCTACTGAACCAAATTCATAAGTATGCATATATTTCATGAGTCTGATTTTAAATTCAACTTTATTGGTTTTATTTAGTGTCATTTTTGGATGCTTTGTGGCCTCTCACTTCTAATTTAGTATAGATATTTATTTTTAAAACATTATTAGTATCATACCTTAAGTTGCTATCTTCGTGAAGAAATATAATAACTCCCAAGCATGTATCTCATATTGTTACATGACAGATGAATAATATTACATTACAAATATATGTTGCATTTGAATTTACTTTTCAACTGAATTACTGTTCAATTGCTCAGTATATACATATTTAAATAGAGTATTATATACTTCATTTTAGGAAGTCTATATTAATTCGCATGAAACACGTGTCCAGAAATTAGTTATACTAAAAGTGGGAAGAATCTAAGTCAAAAGTTGAATTACAAAAATAAAAAATCTACAATCTTTACATCTTTCACGTACTAATAGTGATGATTTTTCATAATGATAGTTGCTATGATCAAATTTCTTAATAATTAGTCATAATGATTTTCCATTACACATTTTATCCTTAGATTTTTACTCATACATTACATTTAAATGTTATAAATTATTTAATTAATTAAATATTAAATAGTAAATAGCAAATCATCATATTAGTACACATAAATTTTATTACCACTTATTCTTCATTATGTAAATATATGTAACTCCCTGATTATATTTATTATGGTTTTACTCCTATCTCTCACCATAATCTCAAATGGATTAATCTCATATTCATGACAACTCTTTGTGTTCCTCAATACTATCATATAAATAGTGACATTTGACACAATAATCTACACACTTAAACCAATTACAAATATATATATATATATATATATATATATATCTATGCTCTATTCTTTCGTCTCCTTTTATTTGTTTAGTTTAATATTTATGTTTCTTGTTTGTTGTTATTGTACAAATTTTCTAATGTTGTGTTGTTATTATTATTGAGAATTTACCATGGTTTGTTGTTTTGTATACATTAGCCTAGCATGTGGTATTTTAGTATCCTCATTTGAATATTGAATTTGTGCAATAGTTAGTTATTTTTACTTTTTACACTTTTAGTCAATTTAATAATCAAATATATATATATATATATATATTAGAAAGATATATGTAGTTCCTATCTGAAAGTGATGAATTTTTTTTTAGTAAATACCATAGATTCAAAGGGGTAAAATATGTCATTTGCAATACAAAATTTATATGAAGTATTTTGGAATAAACGTGCAACGCACGTTCCCAGATCTAGTAATATATATAAGCTTGAGAATTTGGATTTTTTCCTGATAAAATTAAAATTTGATAAATTGAGGATTTCAAGGTCAATTTTAACTCCAATTTCGATGAAATTTCATTTTTGAACTTCCTAAGCATGGTAAGATATATTTCACAAAATTATTCAGATTCGAATCGGGTTCGTACCCGAGTATTGGATTTTTTCTCATGAACTTGTGTTGTAAATAAACTAGTATACTACTCACGCGTTGCACGGATACAATAATTTTTTATTATTTTAATTTCATAAAACATCAATAGTTTAAAATGTATTTACATATTTTTCACCTTTTCTTTAATAATTCCTAATTACTTAAATTGTTATATCTAAGTAATTAAATGACCTATTATTTATTTCACTTTTGATAAAATAATTTCCAATTCTCTGGAACCTTATAATATTATAAGAAATCTCTTTTATACCATTTTAATTTTTAAATCTCTATATATTCTATAGGTTTTTGGATTCTAAAAGTAAAACACAGTTCATTTATTTTAAGTATAGTATATCAACATAATTTGTATATAAATAAACTTGTAATATAAGAAATCACTTTTGTACCATTTTATTTTTAAAATCTTTGTATATTTTATAGGTTTGTAAATTCTAAAAGTAAAAAACAGCTTGTTTATTTTAAGTAAAGTCTATCAACATAATTTATATAAATAAATTAAAATTTACGATTACTTCATATATACTCTAATCATTTGCCATTTTCAGTTTTTTCTTATTTTAAATAATTAAATTAAAAATTTCTATTTTTCAATTATATATTTTAGAATATTATTTTTAAAATGCCAACTTCATCAATCTTATTTATGAAATATTTTATTATATACTTTTCAATTGATACACGAGTACGATTGTCTTATATTCAAACAAAATGTAGATTTCAATCATTAATAAATTGAAATAATAAATAACTTTAAAATCGAGGATATTATTATAGTTGTGGTGCTGACACGTAAGCCTTTTTATCTCTCCTATTATATATAGATAGATTATAGTTTTGAGCATGGTTTCAACTCGTTTTTCAATGGAATTTTCACTATTGAGTTTCGAAACCTTTGGGTAACGTAATTTTATACAAATTTTCAGAATTATTCCTCGTGTTCGGAAATGGACTTTTAGGGCCAATTTTACCTGATTCTCAAAATCATTGATATGAGTGTTGTTAGTTTCAAAATTTTATTGTGGTTACTTATTTGATAGATCACATTGATTTGGAATCCCAACAAAAGGAGAAGACACATAACCTGGAGTGATTGTTCGATTATTTGAGGCAAGTGAATTTCTCGACCCTTATTAAGTGTATAGAATCATGTATTTCTTTGTGGTATGTATTGAAGAGTAATGACACTTGGTTATGAGTTGACTTGCTGATATTGATGATCTTAATGCTGAACAAAAAAATAATAAAAGGCAACTTGATTATATATTGATGTGTGATGTGTTGAGATGACTTGAAAGGTCTATTGATTCATTGATGATATTGTTTTCACAATGATGTTAGTGTGAATTATGCATTGATATAAAAATGATTATCTCCTCATTATTTGTGTGAACATGCCTATTTATATTAGTTCCGAGATACGGTTGTGACAGGTAAATAAAAAATTATAAAATTTATATATCTAATTTATCGGTTCGATTTGATTATTTTTTCAGTTGTTTTTTTAGTGAAACCAAAACCAAACCAAAATAGTATCGATTTTCAAAATTTTAAACCAAATCTAACCAAATATCAATTTTTTAATCAATTTGGTTTGGATTGCGGTTCGATTTGATCTTTTAACTATAACCATGAATAATAACCCTAATTATCGAGGTTGGTTATCACGTTAGAAATTATTTTCTACTCTCTAGAAAAAAATAAAACATATTTTTTTATTCATCAAGCAAATACAAAAAAAAAATAAAAATTTACTCACCAACCAAACCAGAAAATAAGTAAAAAATCAATTGTTTTTCAAGAAAACATTTTACGAAAACACAGAAGTGTCAAAAAGTAAAGCTCGTGTGTAATTTTTGACCTCCATCTGGAGCTCGTGTTTTTTGGTCTGGATTGGGTGAGTGCAGTAGCAAGGAACAATCAATATTGTCCAGACCCAGGTAAGAAGCAATCATTTGCTTTGTCAACATCTGCTCATTGTATTGGTTCAGCCATGGGAATTTTCGCCTACAATGTCAATGTGGTATCCCCAAATTTTGTTCTTCCCCAAAAACCACTTTTTATCTCAGAATTTCCTCTTCCACAGGTTCTCATTAATCCCTCACGCAGGCGCAGCATCACACTTGAAGTAGCTTTCAGCATGACAGAAAACCCAGGTGACAATTTTTAGCAGAATAACAATGTAAAGACAAGTGCTTTACTGTGATAATACACAAAATGGCTTTATGAAGTTGTAATGTTTACACCAATCTCAAAAACATCACGAAAGAGAAGAGGTCAATTCTGTTTTGTTTTCAGTATGGATGAGGACTCCCAACTCTGCTGGAGCAACCAACATTTGTTTTGGCCATTGTGATCTACATTGTTTAAGAATTCTGAAAAAAAGTGTTTTCATTATGCACACTTCTAGCTTACCGTGTTGTGAACTAACTCATGTTCAGCACCGAAATCAGTAGTTAATCACTCTAGACTTTCTCTGCCATAGTGCTTCAGTCGTGTAACTAGTACTGCTCCCCAGCTATTACACTCACTTCCGATCATAGTGCCTAAAAGTTGTGTAGCTAGTGCCAATTTAACTGCAGCAACTTTGTTAAATATAGCACACTCTGTTTCCAGGAGTCATTCTGGGATCTATGCTGGATTAGTCCATAAATAATGCTTGGAATGAATAAAAAGAGAGTCAACCCGATTAAGTCACTAAACATAATTCCAGGATTTTTGACAACTTTTGGTGAAAGTCTGAGGCTCTTCTTCATATTCAATATGGAAGCCTGATACCAATTAAAAATGCTACAATAAACTCATCAATTTGGTTATACCGGAGAAAGAGGCAATGCTGATCCCTTGACAACTAATAACATGTTCTGTGACATTCTTCTGTCTACTTACCTATGCACGTGTCCTGATGTCCAGCAGCTGTGCAGAAGAAAATTACAGTGCTGAACCAACACAATGAGAAACTAGTTGGAGTGTTGCATGATACTGGATCTATGGAGATCGTGGTCTTGTGTCATGGATTCAGATCGTCAAAGGTCTGAATTATTCCCCTTTCACTATGGTTCTTGTGCTTCATTAGCTGTTCTATTGCTTCCTTGAATTTTCTGGTAAAGTCACCTAGTTCAATGGCGCTGACATAAGTTTCAGAAAGTAAGTTGCCTCGGCTGTAAGTATGTAGTGCTGTAGCGTTCCACAACTGTGACATAGCTGACTTTATTTTCACCAATGCTCTTGAGCAACAATAGTGTGAGTCTGAAATCATCCAAACAAAATAAGTGAACAAAAACAGATAATGTCAGTTATTAATTAATTGAAGAGTTACATAGTACATGTTGCTGTTGGAGGTGGTAGGTATCCCATGAAATTAGTTGAGGTGCCTGCAAGCTGGCCCGGACACCACGGTCATCAAAAACAATTAATTGAAGAATGAATTCTTACTCAAAAAAAAAAAAAAGTCTTGCTCAAAAAGATAATTGAAGAATGAATATATTTGGAGGATGGGTTGAGGAATCAAACTAAATCAGCTTTATTTGCTTAGTTGCATTTTGATGCAGAAATGTGAGGGCTAAGAATGATGTCAGATTCCCAAGTAGTAGGGCTTTACTTAGATTTTCTTAAATGAGATTTTTAGTCTGTATTGTTTTCAGCATCCATTGCTGCTTCACATCTCTGTTAACAAAGTTCCTGTTGATTTTTAGTTGACTGGTGATTTTCCACGTTGACTTGACCCTGAATGGGGTTTACTGATATCAAGATTTACTGATTCTTTTTGAGTAAAACAGATCTAGTTGACCAATGCCCTTGGCAAGGCACATTGGGTTATACCACTCGAGCACCAGAATTTTGCTACTGCTCAACCTCATGAAGATTGAACAGCATCGGGTCATACAAGTACAAATATGAGCAGCATCTAGTAAAACAAGTTCAAATTTGAGATTATTTGTGTCAATATAATGCAAGTACTTGCAGATTCACCTTCCACTATGTCAAAAACAAATTTTATGGGGTTTTGGGGAGAAATGGTTGAAGTGGATTGACTATTGTATAAAAATTGTTCGGTTCTCCATTTTAGTGAATGGAGAACCTGCTGGATTTTCCCCATCAGAAAGGGGTCTAAGGCAGGGAGACTGATACGACTACTCCTTTATCTTAGTTTCTTTGTTTTAAATAGGATAAAATATATAAGCAGTAGTTATCTATAGTAGTTATAAGCAACAATTATTATCGGCAGTTATCTACAACAATAATTGTTTCTATGTGATAGGAGTTATCTTTATGATAAGTATAAATATATGTATCTAGGAGAATTTCGGTAGGAAGAAGAAAAGTATTATCATTATCTTTGTATCTAGAGATTTGTCCACTCCATACGGACATAGTTATTGGTTAATGCAGTGTTGAAGATTCTTGCACTTTATTTAACCAGTAAAGTTTCTTTCTCATCTTGTTTTAACTTAGTTTCTATCAGTTTGGTATAGCAGATGCTTTGAAAACAAGGCTAATTCAATAGAGAAAGTCAAATGGAACTGCTTGATTACTTTTTATTTTTGGTATAAAGAAGAAGGGACAGAAAAAGCTGCACAAATTTTAGATTTTATAGGCACTTTGTAATCTATTAGCCTTTTTGTTTTCTCTCTTGTTGGGAACCAATTTTTGGAGGTCTCCAGCATAAGGAATACAACTTTATCTTTCTCAAAAAATATTTGCAATTGAATGTTACCTTTCTCAAAAAAAAAAATATTTGCAATTGATGCTCTAGATAACTATAGTGAATATACAACTTTGATTTGGCTTCAGTTAAAACTGAACTCTGAACAATTTCATCGAGCAAATTATCTTTTTTGACTTTTCGGACCAGATAAAATTGAATGTAAATGTAAAGTACCTTAAGTTCATGATTGAAGCAATTACTGGCTCACTGACTTTCTTGCATAATTTAATAAGTTAAATTTTTTGGTTAAGTTCCATAATAGATGATTTTTTACTCTGTGCTTTTTATCAGTATATGTGTAGTCTGTTTGATGGTGGGAGAGTTGTTGATGAAGCATCTAAATTTTCATTGTGTTTCTGTTGCTAGGACTTCAACACTATGGTGAACCTTGCTGGTGCCCTGGAGAAAGAAGGAATCAGTGTATTTCGCTTTGACTTCCCTGGAAATGGGTAAGCTCTTGTATTAAAAGGACCATCTATATTATTCAGGCAATCTCTAGATAAAGAGGGAGCTTTACATTTACTGTTATGAATTCTCTTTAGGTAGACTACTGTTATTGGTGTGAACAGTATCTTCTTCTTATTTAATTTCTTTTTATGAGAAAAATGTGCAATTATATCTAGTTATAGGAGCTGCTATTCAGTTTGTATTTAATCTGTGGCTTCTATTTCTCCCTTATCATTGGTTCATAGTATTTACTGCAACTGCCTAAAAGGCTAAATCTATAGAGGCTTTTAACTTCCAAATAAATAATAGTTGTGAGCTGACCTTTTCCCTAAGGGAATAAATCATTATTCTAACAATGTGAGCAGGGTTGGTCATAACTCTGAAGTGTCTACATTCTAATGCTTTTCTTTCTTGATTTCTCGTAGAGGTAGTAAACACAGCGGAATACAGACCTAACTTGAGGTCAATGCAATGGGTCAAAAGCAAAATTTTACATCATTTATATTCCATTATTCTCTTTGATTTACTTCCGCTCTCATCATCTTAGCTTTCAGAAATTTGTTGTCCCAAATTTCTGTATGCAGTGACTAACATTAGTTCTTTCACAATTCTTGGTTGTACATTATCAACTGCTTTCCAGTGAAAGTGAAGGTTCATTTCAGTATGGTAACTACCGTAGTGAGGCGGATGACTTGCATTCTGTGGTTGAATATTTCAATGGAGCAAACCTCAAAGTAACAGCAGTCCTTGGACATAGTAAAGGTGTGTCAACTTTTGCCAAGAGTTGTATAGTATATTAAGAATATTTTTATGCACTATATTGAAGAAAGAGGTTTTGCCCGCAAAATTATTATGCTTTAGGTTTTTATTTATTTTTTGATGATATCCAGATGCGACAATAGGATGCGATTATACCAGCACTAACACACCAGGATCTCATCAGAACTCCGAAGCTAAGTGTGCTTGGGTGAGAGTAATACTAGGATGGGTAACCCCTGGGAAGTCCTTGTGTTGTATCCCTCCTTTTTCCTTGAACCGAGGGTCTATCGGAAATGGCCTCTCTACCTATCAAGGTAGGGGTAAGGTCTGCATATAGTCTACCCTTCCCAGACCTCACCTGTGGGATTACACTGGTTATGTTGTTGTATCTGGATGTGATAATCTTCTTATCCCACATAATCACATTGTGGCTCTTCCTCCATGCAGGGCAGAGGCATAGTGGTAGTTATAGGTTCAGCAGAATCCACTAACTTTGGCTCAAACCTTATGTTTGTGTTAAAAATTCATTTAGTGTGTACAAATTATTTATCCAGAACTCAATAAGCAAAAAGAATGGTGGTCTAGAACCCATAAACAAAAGATCCTAGCTCCGTCTCTATCTTCATGGAATCTTGTTAAGGTGTAACTGCAAAATCAAAGTTCAAGACAAAAGAGAAAAGAGAAGAAGCATCTCAAGGTGCTAATATGTGCCAAAGTCCCTTTTAGATTATATCAGCTAGTTGTCATTATTAAAGAATGATATCAGATAGCTGTTGTTGTACCCCTTATTAATTTTGAAACTAGTTGTCCCAAGTACAGACAACATTTTGATAATGGTGGTTTCTGGGCCAGCTTGAGCAGCCCATGACTATTCTACTAGGAATCTGCTACCTCCCACCAACACAGATACTGGATAATTTTGTCAGCATGATTAGGCAGATGAGAAGAAGAGAACACATGGAAGGCCAGGTTGTATATTCATTGCTAGGGCCATACACGAGAAATATCAGCTATGAGAAGTCCTTGTGGTTGAATTCGTTGCTCCTAACTCATGTGCCAAAAGAGAAAAAGGACCAACAAGAAGAATATGTATACTTAGGTTTGACAAATTCTTTTTACCTCAATAAAAGATAATTCAAAGAGTTCGTCACCTCAATGCAAATAACGGAAATTATCCCTGAATATTAATCACTGTGGGTCAATAGGGATGTACTTTGTTTTGTGCTCTCGTCTTCCTCTATAAATGACATTAAGTATTATCATTTTGTCATGTTCATGTAAGTTGACTAATTATCAGAAATAAACTGTTGCAGGAGGGAATGTTGTGCTTCTATATGCTTCTAAGTATCATGATGTTCACACAGTAATCAATTTGTCTGGCCGTTATAATCTAGAGAAAGGCATTGCAGAGCGCTTGGGCAAGGACTTTCTGGAAATAATCAAGAAGGATAGCTTCATTGATGTTAAAAATAGAGCAGGTAATGACAGTAAATTTTTATCCTGCTTATGCATATAAACATTTTCCCCTTTCACCAGTAGAGAGTGGAATTCTTTGTTTCGTCATTTATATAGTTAATGTTAATTCAGATTATAGAGAATATGTGAAATTGATAGAATACTAATCTCAATTTGGGAATGCCACAACTGCCCCTGATTTTCTTGATTTCTCTATCATGCCTATGTTTTAACAAGTTTGACATCTCAAGAGCGATAAGAGTCAAAATGCACAATATCTACTGCTTTATCCCCCTTTATTTGTTTTGTTTACTTTTAGGAATTTTAGGACTAATAGCTGAGGAAAGTAAGAATGTATCTACCCCAGCCATGATGCGTTATATCTAGTATTACCTTGGTCTCTCTTTGGCTCTTGAGACCAAGATGCCTATGAACTATAGTACTTAGCTTAGACAGACTAAGGCTCCAATGACAAGTAAGAACCTCTTGCTCAGTATGTTAAATGATTATTTAGGCTTCCATAGCCGTTTTCTTCCCCATTTATGGAGTAGGTTTTAGCTAATGACAATGCATTGGATTTTCATTTTCTTTGGAGAGCTGAAAATATGACTTCTCTGTTTGTAGGAAATGTTGAATACCGTGTTACTGAGGAAAGTTTAATGGATCGACTTAATACAAACATGCATGATGCATGCCTTCAAATTGACAAAGGATGCAGGTTGGACTGATCTTACTTCCATTATGTCAATACCTTCTCTTTGTCATTGGCATCTCTCTAGGTGTAACAGACTCGCTGCAAAAACAAAAAAAAGTAAGTCAAAGGAAAATAAAGCCACTGCTGAACTTTGTGGCTTTTGCAGTTTCATTAGCACTCGTGCAAATGGTTTTTCTTACAGTAAATTCTATTCAATGCAACTTTAGCAAGAAAATACTCGGAAAACTTTGCTCTCAACAGCAAGACAACCACTTCAAAGAGAGAATACTAATAGAACAGCTGTCTTGCTTTCACCAAGTTGTTACACTCATGAACAATTAATCCATCTTAAGATGTTATCTCAGAATCCTAGTTGCTCATCTGCATCTATTGTTCTCGTTCTCAACTAACAAAATAAAGAGAGACATTACTTTCTTCGGGAAGATGGAGATGTGGATGGAAATTAGGAAACACAGAAGAAAGAGATCTGTTAAACTATTGAACTTGAAAAGCTTGAAGCTTTCCTTTATGTTGTTTCTTGGTACGACCAGATTTACCGCTGAAGTTTTTTTTTTGATAAAGGTAAAGTTGTATTCCTCAACAATGAGGTATGCTGGCAACCATCAAAAAGATTTACATCAGTGACCAAAAAAAGACCAACTCAAGAAAGCTGCTACTAAACTTATAAAGAAGAGAAACAATTTAAAATCTGTCCAGCATCCTCTATACCCTCCTCTTTACACCAAAAAAGAAAGTCTTCATACAATGCCATTTGATCTTTTGCACTGATTCTGCAGTATTTTCCATAAACCTCTTGTTTCTTTCTCTCCAAATAGTCCACCATATACAAGAGGGTATCATGTTCCACCATTTCTTCTGGCTCTTACTCCCCCCTCTTCTCACCCAGCAACTAAGGAGGTCTGCAGTGTGTTCTGGCATTGTTCAGTTTGTGTGTGTTCTGCTTAGTGGCCCATAATTGAGAAGTGACTTTGCAATGGAGGAATAGATGGCTATTAGTCTCATGTGTCTCATTACATAGTGAACACCAAGAAGCTATTTCAAATCCTCTTCTTTGGAACTTCTCATGAGTTAGGCATGCCCTTCTAGCCACTAGCCATGAGAAACACCTCACTTTAGTTGGCACTTTATTCTTCCATACCTTACTCCATGGTCCAGAGATTTCCCCTGGAAGTTCCTTCACTTTCCTATTGTACAATCTGCTGACTGACAACATACCATCATGATTGTGTTTCCAAATGATTACATCAGCTTCCAGATTTGTGCCCTTGAAATCATCTAGTGTTTGTAGCATCTCGACTACTGTCCCTATCTCTCAGTTTAGTAACCTTCTGAAGCTTACATTCCACCCTTGTTCAGACCATACCTCATTTACCATTGCATCTGGAGAAGAGATGAGGGTATATATAGCTGGATAGGAAGACATCAAGGAGTCCTGACCAATCCAGTGATCTTTCCAGAAAAGAACCCTGGTCCCATTCCCACTTTGTATCTCATATTGTGTTGTAGTTGACTCCATTAATTTCTGATAGTTCTCCACACCGAGACACCATACGGGATATTCACCATATCGGAAACCCATGGGCTATTCTGGCCGTACTTGTTACTGATAACTTCCTTCCAAAGTTCTTGATCCTCTCTTCCAAACCTCCACAACCATTTTGCCAACAAGCACTTGTTTGTAGCCCCAAGTTTCTGATCCCTAACCCCCTTGAGCTTCTACTAAGCAAAGCAGTTTGCCATTTGACAAGATGTATTCTTTTACCTTCCTTGATTCCCGACCAAAGGAAGTCCCTCCTTAATTTATCAAGTCTTTCTTCCACTTTGGCTGGCATAGGGAATAGGGACATCACATAGGTAGGTAAAGAGTCTAGTACAGAGTTTATCAGTATGATTCTCCCACCGAAGGATAGATATTGAGATTTCTAGTTTGCCAGCTTCTTCTCAGTTTTTTCAATTATACCATCCCATATCACTAGCTCTTTATGGTTGTTTCCAAGTGGCATACCTAGGTAAACAATTGGGAGTTTTTCAATTCTGCACCCCAAAATGTTTGCTAAGGCCTGGATCTGTGTAACCTCTTTGATGGGATATATACAACTCTTCCTCCAATTGACTGCCAAGCCTGAGATAGCCTCAATGACTACCCAGATCATTCTGACAATTCTAATTTGTTCCTCCTTAGCTTCACAAAATATGACATTGCCATCAGCATAAAACAAGTGACAAATCTGCATATCCACCCCTGAGATACTACCTACTTTGAATCCTTGCAACAATGAGTTTTGAGTAGCCACCCTCATCATCCTATCGAATCCTTCCATGGCTATGATGAAAAGGAAAAGGGGACAAAGGGTCTCCCATCGGAGACCTCTTCATGAGGAAAAAAAACAGTTTTTATACAGACCTCAATCCATCTCAACCACCTCTCACCAAACCCTATTTGTTTTAAGATATTAAGCAAGAACTCCCAATTGACATGATCATATGCCTTCTCAATGTCTAGCTTGCACATAACTCCAGGGTCAGCCCCTCTGAGTCTAGTATCTACACATTCACTAGTAATAAGGGCAGCATCCATGATATGTCTGCCTTTTATGAATTCCATCTGATGCCTGTTAACCAGTTTGCTGATTACTTTCTTCAACCTCTCAGCTAGCAGCTTAGCTATAATTTTGTATACCCCACCTATCAAACTTATGGGTCTGAAGTTCCTAAGCTCAACTGCCTCTGTCTTCTTCGGGATAAGAGCCACAAAGGTGGCATTCAAGCTCTTCTCAAAGATCTGCTGATCATGAAAGTGTCTGATGGTATTCATGATATCTACCTTGAGCATCTCCCAAAAGTTCTGATAAAAGCTCATAGGAAACCCATTAGGGCTAGGGGCTTTGTCACTTGCACACAATTTGATTCCTTCTACCACTTCTTCTTCCTCGAACTGTCTTTGTAACCAATCCTTCTCCTCCAAACTGATGCTTTCAGTGCCTTGTAAGTTTAGACCAGGCCTCCAATTTCAGTTTCTCTATATAGTTTCTGATAGAAATTAGTAATCTCTGCTTTGATCTCATCAGTATCAGTCAACTTCTTGCCATTTACTTCCAATTTTTCAATTGAGTTTATTCTTTTGTGTGTTGTGGCCATCCTATGGAAGTACTTTGTGTTCTTGTCTCCATGTTTGAGCCATTGAATTCTTGACCTTTGTCTCCAAGCTATCTCCTCATTCCTGAAAGCTTCATCAAACTCCATAGATAGATGTACTTTTTGAAGGAGTTCATCATCAGTCAATATTCTCTGCTCTTGTATCTTTTCCAGACCAGCAATTTGATTATCTCTTCCTTCTTTTGTTTCCAGTTGACTCGGTTCTCATTGCCCCATTGTTTCAACTTCCCTTTCAGTAACTTCAATTTGGAAGCTAAGATAAAAGAGGGGGTCCCATTTACTGAGAAGGAGCACCACCAATCGTTTACCTTCTCCCTGAACTTCTACTTGCATCCACCATTGTTCAAACTTGAAATAAGATTTCTTCAAGTTTAGCTTCCCGCTAGTTAGCATCACTAGATTGTGGTCAGACTCTAAGCTCGGTAGAAGACTTTGTCTAATTTGTGAGAAAAAGTCGTCCCAATGATGAGAGTAAAGAAATCTATCCAATCTGGAAGCAGTCGAATGGTTTTCACCCCTTCTCCAGGTGTACAATCCTCCAAATAAAGGAGGGTCAATTAGCTCCATTTCATTTATCCAATCTATGAAGTCAGACATAGCCCCTGTTAACCTCTGTCCAGTTGATCTTTCCGTGGGATATCTTGTCACATTGAAATCCCCACAAAACAACCAAGGACCTGTGCATGTGTTCTTTAGATTGATTTGATCCCTCCATAATTCCCTTCTGATAACTTCGTTACAATCAGCATAAATTGACTAAGGAGCCAACTTAAGTTCGTATTAATGCCTTCAAATCTACATGTGACTACTTGCCCAGAAGCCTCCACCGGTTCACCTTTCCACATTCTCCTGTCCCATAACACTGTTATACCCCCACTTCTCCCCACAACCTCTAGATGTAATTCTCCCAGCCATCTGTTGAACCACAATTGTTTGATCAATTGTGTATCTTCTCCTGTCAATTTTTGTTTCCACTAGCACGTATTTATCTGCATCCCATTGTTGAAGTAGACTCCGAATTAATCTCCTTTTATTCTCATTGTTTGCCCTNCCCCCCCCCCCCCAACATTCCATGTTACAACTTTAAATATTGATCACTTGAAGTTGTTATTCTCCCCCTGCTTCTCGGTTCACCATCGTTAAAATTCACATTAAAAGCTAAATTCCTCACTTCCCTTGGGATGTTATTGGAGTTATTGTCATTTATGTGTTTCTCCATATTTTGCTTGAAGAATTCCCTCTTTTGATCAATTTCAGAAATAATTCAAAAGCAGTCTTATCGCATCCTTCAAAGGCAGCACCAAATAATCTGCTAAGTTTAAGGACATTCGCTTGCACCCATAAAGAAGCTCTGTCATCAATGGCTTCCTCTGACAGAGAATCATCACTTCAATAGGAAGAGGCTCGTCCAGAATTACCAATTGGTCCTTGGAGGGTTCTCCTGTGTAAACGTCTTGATCATCCCTTGTGTTCACCCTTTTCTCGCAATCTAAGGGAAGTATTGTCTCCTCCGCATACTCTGAAGGATCAATTGACCGCTGCATGTCGATGATTTCAATTGTGATGTTGTTCGGTGGATTCTGAGTCGCTATCATGAGTTCTTCAAGCTTTGTAGAATATGTCATGAAATTCTCCATATAGGCTCTGCTCTTGAAAATATCCCCAATAAAAGGTTCTGTAAAATAGGCCAGTGTAGCTTTTGGGCCTAAGTTAGTGGGCCTAGCCCCACTACACTTTGAACAAGATATAAATCGACCCGGACTCTCTACCAGGGCCTCCACATGCCTTTTTCCTGATGAATTTTCTCAAGTCACGTGCCCACTTTTATCCAGCGGTACAAGACCCCCATCATGGTTGACTTATGGACAAAAGCTTTCTTTGCCTTTCCTTAATATCTCCTCCATCGTTATCGTAAGAGTCCCCTCTACAGAGAACTTTCCCCAGATGTAAACCTCTGACATATTGATCATATTGATCAGAGCGCTTCTCCCTTTTCTTTTTTTTGAATCTTGCCGGAGCTTCACACCATACCGGTAGCAGAAAAATGCCTTCTCCATCTTCAATCTCGATTTCCATCGGAATTTTCTCCCTAGGACCCCTAACCCTAATTTGAGCCCATCGGAGATGGTTTCCTCCTCTGTCTCCAACCACCCCCCACATTGGTCATCAATTTGTTTCATCACCTTGTCTGTCCAGAGATGTTGAGGGAGACCTAAAATCTGAACCCAAAACCAATCAAACTTGAAGTCAGCTTACGTCGTTCCTTCTTTGGGAGACCACCATTCCATCTGTAGATGGTGATTCTTTCTTCTCCACTTCCCCATAACAATATTCTCTGCTTCCTTTCTTAACTGGAACCCGAAAAGAAACTGAATACCATTCATGTCGTAAATGTTGACATTATGGATGCCTTTCCACGTTTGAATAGCCCACCTTCTGATTTCGTTCCATGAGGGAATTTTGTCATCCTCTGGGAAGCTTCCTATCAGACATCTGGTAAGGACCCCTTCTTCTTCACAGAGTGTCTCCTTCTGATTTTCTGCTCTCCTATCAGATATGGCCCCCCATTTGCACTTTTGAATAACCTCCGTGTAACTTTCCTCTCCCCTTAGTCTCATAAACGTAGAATTCCCCTGTTTTTCAGTGCCATGTCCTGCCTCCTTAATGATGAAGCTTTCAATTTTTTTGGATAGGCCACCCCCTACCCTCATTAAAGATGTTTTCTGGCAAAATAATCACCGAACGTTCATGGCCATTAACCACAATGATTGAGATGAACCTGCTGTATTTATTGAACTTCAATGAGCAATAAATGTAGGTAGAAATGTTCTTGCATCTCCAAGTCTTAAATGACTTGCCTTTAATGCAAGAAGCCTCCCCTAGCCTTTTGCATATCCATAATAAAGCATCCCTGCTCAGTTTCATTCTCCTCATGTGTAGTTTCACACTCTCCACCCACTCAAACCAATTTCCTTTCGTGTTTCTAGACTCGGTAATATCGTATGATTTGACCCCAAGTCTGAAATATATTCTGTTATCCATGGGAAAGAAAGAATAAGGAAGAAAAAAAAAAGAATGGGTTTTCCTGTAAAGGAGGTTCAATGGATTATGGCTTCCTAAGGACCGGAAGGGTGCCTAGGAAATTGTCTTGGGATAAGTGCCTGAGAGTTTTTAAAAGATTTTTTAGTTTCATATATATTTTGTTCCCGCGCTGAAGTTTATACCATTTTGTTCATGCAATTTTTCCCATTTTGTTTCACTCCCTTCCAGTCATTTCTTTGAGTATAGGGAGTAAGTTCTTTTGGAGTCGAGATGCTTAGATCTATGTTACCAAATAGGTGAAATTCTTTAGTTTGCAGAATGGAAACAATGTTGACATTCACTACATATGGAATGCAGATTCCTTGGAATAGACTATTTTAGGTCATATAGTCAATAGACTTTAAGAAACTATAAAAAAGCTAATTTCTTAAGTTGTAGAAGCTTCAGAAGATTGACATAGTAAAAATAATGTAAAATACTAATAATATATATTAGGATTGTATTTTTATTGAATTGAGTTGAAAAAGCTGATGGTGATGGTTCTAACTCACAATTGAGGTTGTTGTAACATTGCACTCTAACCTCGCTTTCATCTTGTCTGTTGGCACTATATTTCTGGACTGATCTATTCACCTTTAATACATCATAGACTTGATCATATCTAGGGTACAAACTGATGAAATTGCATTTGTACAGGGTATTGACAGTTCATGGGTCTGCGGATGAAATTATTCCAGTGGAGGATGCTTTAGAGTTCGATAAAATCATACCAAACCACAAATTGCGTATCATCGAAGGAGCCAATCATTGCTATACATCACACCAAGCTGAGTTAACTCCTGTGATCTTGCCATTCATAAAGGAAGGTCTGCAACACTCAGCAGCAGAACTAGGACACTAGATAGGTACTTTGGAATGCTACTATTGTTGAAATTCTGGGTTTAGGTAACTATGGGAACAGTCTGTTACAATCTACCTTGTGCAAATGAAACTACTGGCAGGGTTTTAGAACTTGTCTGTGTAATTCAAAATTTGCTTCGCCTCATACTGGTCATCACTACAAAGGGATTCTTCATACTAGATGTTGAACTTCAGCAGATTCGGTATGAGATGAACATTTGTTGCACTTCAACGACATTTGGATTTGTATCTTGAGCTTGTAAAATAAAGGATTGTAGAACTGCAGACCCCCACATTTTACCTTTTCTTTGTTGACTGTTTCTCATTTCAAATTTATAACAATAATACTTGTTTCACTTTTTATGACAGTATTTGAACCAACATAGAGTTGAACTTGTTTATTTAACTACACGGTATATTAGTGAAAATGCCAAAATACAGTTGAAATGTCATATGACTCGAACAACTCCAGATTAGTTGCTCAGTCCAAAACTCTACCACTAAGAACACCTTCCTCAAACAAAAATAATACGTACTTTCTTTTGTAGTGAATAAATTGGTTACTTGGATTTTTCCTCTACTCTCAACTATCTTATTCACTACGCCATCCTCACTAGTTTCACACACAACACTTTTCCATACTAAGGATAAACAAAAAGAAGGAAGAAACACCACTATTTATAAATGTAGGAAATTCTTCCATAGATTAAATATCAATATAGTGAGATAATAATATTAGAGAACATTGGTTGGTGGTTGTAAAATTTGATTTTGAGTGGATAATTAGTTGTAAATCGTGACATTAGTAGTTACAGGAGTTGTACCAAAAATATAATTACCACTTTCTTACTAATTTATACCCACTAAATCATAGACTTTTAATATTAAAATGCACATAACTCCAGTACGGTATATTAGTGATACCAGAAGAATATATTGAAGTTTAAAATCTAAATGGTTTAATGAATTTGAATTTTTGAAAGTAATGGAAGTCATATAAACATAGAAAATTGTCAAATGTTTTGAAATGTTCCAAAATGGATGTCACAAAAATTGGAATAGTAGTAAGAACAACAAAATCAATAACAAATTTTACTTTCAAGCTTACAACACTATTCACATTTCAGGATTGTTGTACTGTACACAGCAGGTAAGAATATCTAATCTACACAAGACAGGCTCTTGCAAGAAATCAGTGGGCAGACAAAACAACAAGTTGTCTGTCAGGCGTGAGCACAGGACGAGCTCACATTCGAAAATTAGTAGATACCATCAGGTATTATGCGCCTCGCAGCTAAAAAAGGAACTGCAAAATTCACACATGATAACATATCATTTGGTGATGCCATCGAAAATACATGTTTATGTAATGAGACATCAACATGAATATTCACCTCGACTCTACTCTATACTCTAGTGCCTCCGAAGGTACAACTTCGCTTCACCCTGGATGGAAGAAACATTGTTAGTCAGGAGAAACAACCCACAAAATTATACTTTATACTTAAATGATAAGTTGGAACCCTTTTGGAGGTCACAGTTAGTTAAAGAGTGTCTAATAAATTAGCACAAAGGGAACCCGCAACGGGTGACCATGTAGGTTGAACAAGGGGTCTCAAGTTTGAGACCCCATGCATGCTTTCTCGAGCTCATCGCATGGGGCTTGCTAGTGTGGTTTACCTCTCCTATGTATTTGTGGGCTATTACACTGGAGCGAGGTTTATCTATGCGCACCCGAAGGGTAGCGAGGCTGTGGATTCCCTAGTCATAAAAATAAAATAAAAAACTAGCATAAAGAAAAGGTTGAGGTGAAATAGAAAACTATACTCATCGGAAAGTAGGAAATGATTGTTCACATAGCAGAGCATGCAAAAGAAACACTTCACAGAGCAATAAATGAAAGCGCCATAACTCATCATACGTTGCTATGAAATAAATGAACAATGTACTCATTCTAGTTCTCACTTCAAACACAAAAATGAAACTAGCCAGTCCACAGTTTATTGTGTAACAGCACTTACTAGACAGGTCAAATTTCACCAGCAGATCCTTTTCCTTTTTAATCGTTAACCAACAGATCCTTTTCTTTTTGGTGGAATGAATGACAAATGATTTCACAAACAGATTCTTCATTGGAGGATTTTCTGCACCTGAATAATATAGATGGATATGATGTTTACTCACACTGAAAACAAAATTTAGCAATCAACCAGCAATACGAATAACAGAGTGTGCAAGGAAACATTTTCCACTTCAGATGTGCTGACACAATATGTCCATATCTTACCTGCAGCCTCAGTTGAGCAACAATGCAACACCATCTTTAAAAGCATTCGACTATTACTAGTTCTGATCCTCTGCATCGAATTGCTGCAAAGGGATCAAAATTAAATATTGGTGCAGTGCTAATTAAGAATACAAATGGCCTGTTACAGTAATATAAGCGACACAATTCATTAAATATTTCCAAATATAGTCTAAACTGAATAGAGCGAAATGGATTCAGATGATTCATATAGCCGGCCTGAGCTAATTTGTGATTGAGATGTATCAATATTGATCAGGTCTAAAGAGGAGATCAGGATAAATTCTTTTCCAACATGGAAGAATAAACATTTTCTAAAAACCAGAATATTAAAGCAGACCAAGTGATTTGAATAGGGAACATTCACCATGGAAGCAATTTAATTCAGTATGATGTCCTCCACTGCCAACCGAGTACCACTTGCATAAATTTTGGAAAACCTGCACTTTGACCCATAACTATGCAGGTTTTTTATGAGTTTGTAGTGTGTTTTCCAGTTTCAGGAAACAAAGAGGGCTGAGGGGTGGGGAAGATCAATTAGTGGTTTTGATCTCCCTAGCCTACCTGCTGCAAGTGGATCAACATTTCATACTGGTCCAGGGTATTGATTCAAGAAAATTTTCCAACTACAGGCCTCTTTATAGAAAAGGGTTCATAAGGAAGAAAGTTAAGTCTGTCAGTTCGAAAGTGAAGATTATTCTAGTTTAAGAATGGATCAGTAATAGCAACTATCACTGGGGCACCCACACATTCTACAACTATTTGAATCAATAAAAGTACCAATGACTGGCCCACTTCCATAAATTACACAGCAGAGGACAGAGGTTCAATGCATTCCTAAGAATGTCAAAAGCTCAAGGTTTCTCGTGTATCAGTGTCTTTTTTCTTTGTCATTTTCTACTCTACTTGGAAAGAGGTGTTGTTATGGTCCCCTTCTATGGATCTAGTTATGGAACACTGCAAGATAAAATCTGAAGTTTTCTCTTTTCTACCTATGGTGTTGGTTCGTTAAGAGAGAACCTGCAATCTCTTGAGTTTGAAGTACTCAAAAACTTGACTAATTTTCTGCCTATCATTTCACTGAATACAAATAACACAAAATACAACACTAGTGGATTAACCACCCATCTAAAAACAAGGAAGTAACTTCCTACTACAATTGAAATTAGAAAAGAGGAGGAATAACCTCCTTACTGCAACAACTGCTTCATAGAAATTGGAAAAATAAATAACTAAAGAGCTGTAATAATCTACTGCAAACACTGCTATACAGAGATAAAAAATAAATAACTTATAAGCTGAAGTAATCTACTTTCTAATTTCCTTAAATCTTCCATCTGTAAACCATTGGTAGACTAAAAGGGTGCTAACAGGTGTCCCTCTGTTGAGCCTCCTCTTACCTCTTACAGCGTTACTGTCTTTTTGCTTTGTCATTCCCTACTCTACTTTCAAAAGAGTACTTTAGACCCTCTTATTACCTTTTCCATATCATCCTCATCATCAGATGCATCTAATCTCGAGAATAAGGTCTCCTCATCAATCTCCTCAACCATGTTCGTATCTTCCTGCAGATTTTTCAGAAGGACAAAATAAAAATGAAAGCAAGAGGCGATTTGCAAGTTTAATGGTTTCAAAAATTTATTTCCAAAAGAACAGGAATTTCATACTAGCTCAGACTTCAAGTTTTGAATCTTATCCTGCAACGCTGTTATGTGATGCTTAAGTGCCTGGAAGAATTTTTAGCAGACATCCATGAGGTGAATAATCTCAAGATATCAGAGACATAGAAACACATCTATCTGTGAAAGAAAAATGATATAAGAATATATTACCTCACGTCTTTGAAGTTCAATTGAACAGGCCAATGCTTGTCTCTTAGTCAGAAGATTTTTGGGCCTGAATTCATTAGGACACTGGTAATTTTTCCCACGATAGAGTATAATTGCATAGCCTTGGGTAGTCTTATCTATAGATACCAAAAGGCCACCACTTTCAGCCTCAAGAGTAATTGCAATGTGTTTTATTTGTGCTGTATTCCTCCTCTCCGCAATGATCTTTACAAGCTCCCGATATTTCCAATGTAAATGTATATTCTCTATAGTTCCATCAAAAACATCTCGCCTCCCTGAACCGAAATGTAGAAGTTATGACTAATGAGCTCTATCCTGATAGGAACTATCAGATTGAACAAGTAGCACCGCTTACCTAGAAGAAGAAAAGGTTTCATGCTAAGACCCATTTTGCGGAAAAGAAACCTTTCCTCAGCAGATAATATTTCCAAATCAGTAGGCAGCTCAGATGGTTCCCGATTTTCCTGCAATTTACGTAACATATTTTCTGCCTTTTTGACCTTGCCTTTTGCCTGCAGATACCAGTCTAATATTATACATAACAAATAGGGAGAAAGATCCATTTGCACAACTTTTTTCTCAGTTTTATTTACAAAAACTTACAAGGGCTAGCTTCTCTTCAAGATACTTCACCAGAGAAGCATGCCTTGCTACAGCTGCATCTCTCATCATTTTCTCCCTCTCTTCAATACTAGGTTGGTTTCCCCAGCGTGAAGTGGCTGCCATAGTTTCAGAAAGTGTTCCAGCAACCAATGGTCTTTTAGGAGCTCTAGTATCAGAATCAATAGAGGTTACTGCTCTTTGCCGTGCTTGTTCTTCTTGATCCTGCAAGAAATCACTTTTTCTCTCTGCTTCTTCAAGCGCTTCTGTGACACGAGGTGGCAAGAAATCATTACCCCTGTAAAAGACAATATAATCCTTATTCCTGGAGAGTAGTGTTCCTCCGGTCAATACCTGTTGAACAAAGAAGATCTATTGTTGGATTGATTTAAACTTTTACTAAAACATACTTGATAAAGAAACAAGTTTGAGAGTCGCAATGGAACATGCAACTCATGTACTCAACTGAAAATTTTGACTAAAAGATTATGGAGTACACCACAATACATATTCCAAAAACAAAATCAAGAAAATGATACCTTGCTAAAGCAGCTAACAAGTAATGGCTTGGAAATCTAAGTGCCAGAATGATGTTCAAGTTCAAACAAAAGACAGGGAAATCTAACTTTTAGTCATAATCGTTTTTCTACTTATACTTCCGTCTTCTTTTCCTTCTTTTCAACACTTGCTAGTTCTGCTTGTACTTATCATACAGTCTTAACTCTCTAAGAATATTTGTAGTGAGCTTTATCCATTCACCTTAAGTTCTTCTGACATTCTTTCATTGCTTGTATTTAGCACACCACGTTTTATGGCTATCTTGGCAATAGCGCTTCTTCTCCAGAGCTTCACCATGGCTGCAGCTAAACCTTGCAGTTGTCTGTTCCTTCCTGAATGAAGCATACAATAGTTTGGAGGTTAAAAAAAATTAAGTTACTGATTCGTCAATAAGATAACAAGGAAACATTAGAACTCCTTTCCACATACCTAAAGCAAAATGAGGGGGGATAATTCTCGCAGTTCTGCGTAGGTATGTCATTTCTTTATTTTTTAGGTTAAGTTTAGCTCCATAAGGAAGACGGCGAAAAGGAGGTCTATATCCAGGAACAACAGCAGGCAACAGATCAGCATCAACAGGCAGTGGTTCACGACCCGACCAATCTTTAAATCGTGGACCAACTTCATCCAAAATCATGTTGAGCTCGCTTAAATCCACTATTTCTTCACTAGACAGATCAGTGGAATCATTTCTTGGCCTTTCAGCAGCTTCATTTAAGCATTTGACTCCAAGGCTTTGACAACTATCATTGTTTGGATACTCTGATTCATCAACATCATGGTTTTTTGAAGTAAATGATTGTACACAAGGAAGCTTGTATGATATTCCTCTGTATAGCACTATGGAACTGCCTGATCTCCAAATCACCAATCCTCCCGTTCTATGCTAATAATGTGCAAAGTATAATACACATAAGAATTCACAATGATAACAATCTACAAAACTGGAAAATATAACTGTATATGGACAACATATTAGGACTAAAAACTTCAAAGTTGACATATTCCGAGAAGAGATGTTTTTAACAATCTCGGTTGCATTTGCGAAAGGTTTTACAAGAATGAAGAGAAATGTATGTACCTCTAGAATGTCATGTGTCCTCTTCATATTATGTGAAGGAGGACCTTCAAATCTCAATTTAACAATCTCATCCACTTTCCACTTGTCCTGAATGGAGTCCACAAGTTCCTGTGTTACACAACCTGACCCAACCTTTATTCTCTCCACCATCCTCAAAGCTGCATTCCTAAGCCTCTTCAGTTGAGCCTCAGGTATCAATTTCTCTGCCAATTCAGCATTACTTTTTCTCAACTTGTCACCTTCCCATGGCAATCTTACTGAATCTTTAGCATTAGTAATCCCCTTGTCAACACGGGCTTCAGCCTTTGATTCCAATTTGATATCTTTTTCAAAATCTTGCTGCTGTGGTGACCTCAAAGAGGCACAATCAAAATTTACTTGTTTATTTAAAGATTTTTGCTCCCTAATTGACCCAATATCTTCACAATTCTCAAGAGATTTACCAACACTGCTGCTTTCACCAACCTGAGATATTTTGGGTTGTTTTCCATGAACCCAAGGAGCTAAATTAACCTTAACTCTTGAACCAGAACTTACTGACTCATTTACTACTGGATTTTCTAACTCAGAAAACTGGACTTGTCGTTCTACAACTTCTTCTACTGATAATGAATTGCCTTCTTGCCAAGGGAATTTCTCCCTCAATGAAGTGGGTTTTACAGACCATTTATCTTGAACTTGTTTAACAAAGCTTGGTCTGGGTTTCCTCTGCTTCTTTATCTCATTGATTTGCTTGTCTTTGTTCGAATGAATTGTTTGGGGAGAAGAACAATAAACTCTTACTAAATTTTTAGCTCTACAGCTGTGCCAAGCTTGAATTTTGGGTAAGGGAATTGAAAATTGAAGCTGCTTCGAAGAAATGTAATCAAACGACAATGGCGTAGACGCCATAGCGGCCATGAGCAAACTGTATATTCTTGAATTCTTATCGCCAAGTCGCCATAGCTTGAACACACCAAAAATATTAATGCTAAATGAGCATTTGTTGCCCAATGTGGTTATTTTAATTATTTTTTTTTGTAAAGATACGATCTACATATTAAAAAAAAAGAAGGGGTAAAGTTTCAAATATGCCCCTAAACTATTCGAAAAGGTCTAGATATATCCTCCGTTTAAAGTTTGGCTTACTCGTGCTCTCGTCGTCCAACTTTTCGTCTAG